>NC_045161.1:28274316-28286360 GCF_900700415.2 Clupea harengus
TACATAGAACAACTAGAATAGAACAGCAACTGAACTTATGATTATGATTGATGGGGGTTCAGGCCCTGGGCTCTGTAAAGCGCCTTGAGACAGTTGTATTGTTTTGGTGCTGTATAAATAACATTTAATTGAATTCAATTGAATCTCAATATTAATAGATAAATTCATAGATTAACAGATAATGTTGCTTAGAATGGTGATTCATAATCTCTTTCCTATTTTAATATTCAAGACATGTCCAAGAAGAATGAATATTTTCAGAGAGACAGAGTATGCATGTCATTGTTACCATTGAAACAGTAAAACCACTCAGTCTCTCTTTGTTTATGTGTCTAAGGCTGGGTGATCTAGATACAAAAATAATAATAATAATAATAAAAATAAAATAATCATCTGAATATGCTGAGGAGAAATGGCAAAACGATAATTAAACTTTACATAGCATAATGTGTAATCAGTGCATCAGTACTTTAAAGTTAACAAATCATATTGTCATATCTAAGTAGTTCATCTAATGCGTTCAACTGCATACAAGACAGGATATCTTAAGTACTGTCAAAGACCAAAGACCAAAATATGTTTGGGTGTTTCGAACATAAAACACAATTCTGGATTTAAAAAAAGAATACACATAAGACAATTGTAAGCCTACACACATAGCATACATCACAGAGCTGTAGGGTAAAGTATGTAAGTAAGTTCAGTCAGTGGCACAGAATGGTGTTAGGAAGGTGTTTGAAAATATTACTTTATGAGTGTATTATTATTTTCTTCATTTGGAAAATGGTTTGGCTTAGCAGCCAAGTCCTGAAGGTCCACCACAGGTGTTGCCTTGTATGACCTCTTTACTTTGAAATATTATTTAAGCAGTGGCGTTAATCGAAATATTCACAGAAAAAAATCTTGTTCACTTGCAACCGTGGGTTTGAATTATTACGATACGGTTTTAAGCGGCTTTTTGTTGGGGGAATCAACCCTGGAGAAATACTTTAATGTTATAGCATTTAAACGCACATTTTCAAGTATTTTGAGACGAGAAAGACCACAGAAATGCGGTTAGATGTTAAAATGGATACTCGTTATTATGGATATGGTCATTTCTCATATGCTATCTTCTTCATCGAATATATCGATATTTTTCGAAAATACTGCCCAGCGCTAGCGTCTTTGCGACTGTGTGTATGTTACTGCTGTGTGTATAGACTCTTCACCCCAGCGGACCTACGATGTTTATAACTGTGTGTAGTGAAAGCCAAAATGTCTGTTGCACTCCCAAATCTCATAATGAAGTATTTGCCCTAATACATTTCTGCCATTAAACACCCCAAAAGAGGCCCTCCAACGGCCTTCCTTCCACAGCATCGGAGATTTGGCCTCTAATCCCCTCTGTGTTCGCGAGCAGCTTGACATTGTTAATAAAATCAAGATTAAACGCTGCTGGTGTGAAAAGGCAAGCCGGGGAGAGAACAGGCCGGTACGGCGTGGCGCGGCGCGAGAGCACTTATGTCTGAAGAGGCTTTGGTGAAAGAAAAGGTCAGGGGCTAAAGAAGGGTTGGCACGGACGCGCGCTGCCCGATCGCCCAATCCAATCGCTCCCCAAGCCTAAGCAGGCTTCTGCACCACGGGAGCGGCGTCACGCGGCCGCTGGGCTCGTCCCAAACATGGCACCTCTTGCTTCTAGCTCTTCCTCTGGCGCCTGCCAACGTGACAGCAACTAACCCCCTCCACACATGCACACACTCTCTCTCTCACACACATACACACATACACACACTCTCTCTCTCACACTCATACACACACTCCCCCGCCTTTGCTCTCCCTCCCTCATCACCCCCTCCCAAACGGCAAAGCGCTTCTTCAACCAACAGCGCAGGAGCAGCCTTGTGACTTTAAACATTTAACAAGCTTTTCAGAGTGAAGGTTATTCAGCTCTAAAGTGTTGCCCATTCACACTCCCTGCACATAAAGAAAAAAAAACAGAAACGGCTCATTCATATACCCAGATGCCCGTCTCAGCCTTGGAACACTCCTCCGTCTTCCCTATTTTAAAACCAACATCCTGGGGCTTTCAAAGAAAAACACACAGAGCGGTGATGAACTTGAGCGAAATGAAAAAGGTGGTGGGAGAGGCCTTTGACAAAACCGCCCAAGACAAAGACGGCTTGTCAGAGGTCATAAAACATTTAAAAAGTAATTTGTTGTGTGTCTGTGTGTGTTTAAGGGGGTTTTGTATGAAGGTTTTAAAGGGCTTTTATACAAGGACATGGTGAAAGAACACACACATTATCTAGCCCATTCTCTTTCTCTTACTCTACAGAAGAAAGAGAATCTAAATAGAGGAGGAGAGGGAGAGAGACAGAAAGGTGTGTGTGTGTGTGTGTGTGTGTGTGTGTGTGTGCACGGCTGAGCACTAAAGCCAGCCGAGTCTCAGGTACATGCCTTCATTCGTTTCAGAGGATTATTCATTTCCTTTTGAAGTGAGGCCGCTCGCCCGGCGAGAAATATCTGAAAGGCAGCTGAGAGGAGGCTTTCATACTTCTCCAAGAGCAGCTTGTCATCTGGGGGGTAAATACGTCTGAGAGAGAGAGAGAGGGAGAGAGAGGGAGGAAGGGAAGGAGAGAGAGGGAGAGAGAGGGAGGAAGGGAAGGAGAGGGAGAGAGAATGAGAGGGAGAGAGAGAGAGGGAGAGAGAAGGAGGGAGGGAAGGAGAGAGAGAATGAGAGGGAGGAAGGGAGAGAGAGTGTGGGTGAAAAAGAGTGTGGGAGAGAAAAAGAGCGAGAGAGATAGAGATGGATGGGGAGAGGAAGGGAGAGAGGGAGACAGTGAAATGGGATGGATAGGGAGAGAGGAGGGAGAATGGGAGACAGATGGAGGACGAGAAAAAAAGAAGGATGGAGAGAAAGAGAGTGAGAGAAAGCGATGGTGTGATACGGAGGGGTGAATGGGAGACAGAGGGAAGACAAGAGGGACCAAGATTGAAACAGAAAGGGAGAGAAAGACAAAGGAGAGAGTGAGTGATGAAGAGAGAATGACAAGCGAGAAAAGAAGATTGGTGATAGGAAAAACCTTTAGGTTATTTTTATGCGTCAGACACATCTCGGCAGTTCTTTAAAAGTACACTTAAAACATTTATGTACGATGCATTAGTTCACACTTCAAACTGGCTGATATTCCAACTCCATGTTAGACATGTGTCTGAAGCCCAAGACTAAACTAACGGCTTTGAATGTTTATTCTAAACTCACAGGAGACTAGAGTAGAATAAACCACCTTTTATATCTTCATAGTAAATCTCTAAATTCCTTTATTGTTTGCTTTAGGCCAAAAATAAATAAATTACATTTGCATGCCTGAATGAATGAAACACCAAAGGTGTTAAAAGACTGATTGACTTGGGGAAATCTCTGTTATAACCCAGTCTCTTTCACAATCCTTGAACAAGACCCAACATGAAACTGGAGACTATAGACTCTCGATCGGTCACATATGGACTAAGGCTGCACCTTTCTGAGACATGTTTGTAGATAACCAATCCAGACTAACGTGCTAATACTGCTTAGTCCAAGTATTTCTGTCGGCAATAATTCTTGTCTTGATCGCTGTGTGCCTGGCCTTTTCTAATGGCTCATGTAGCGACTCGCCCATTGTTCTGTGGCATTTCATACCTCAGAGCACGAGAACGATAGAGCATCACATGAGGATGCATGCAGATCAAACATTAGGCTTGTTTTTGGATTAATCGAATGCTCCCAAATAAGTGCACGTGATGATGTGGAGACACGCGGCTCCCGCTGTTGCTGCACTGGTGAACTAAAAGGCTGATCACAAACACTGAGGTAGATTAGTCATCGTGGAATACAATCCAGCAGATTAGCCTATTTACTCGCTGAATAAATTAGCAGCTTGATAAAATCCAGTGCCATAGTAATGAAGCCTGAGTTGAAAGCCACCCTTCAAGGCTGATGTGTACTTGACTCAATTTCGGTTTTTTTCTAGTCTGTATATGATGAAACAACATGTTTTCCACAATATAACTGAAATATAACTATTATAAATATTATTTGATTTAGGCATAAACTATCCTTTGGTCGTGATCATGCCCATGTTTACTTCTCCTCTTCTCTGAATAGGAGGTCAGTTCTGCCTCTGTCGGGTGGTGAAAAAGCTTTTGTGTGTGCAGGGACTTGCACAGAGCCCGGCACGACGGTAACCGTTAATTGTAAGGCAACTTTAAATTGTGCAGGGTCACATGTCTTAGAAACTGGATGACCCCCACTCGTATATAATGAGTGATGGAGGCAGTAATGACCACATGTGGCGGACTGACTTTGAACTAGAGCGCCTGCGTCTGAACCTCGTTTAATTTAGCGAAGGGCTAAGTTAGTTAGGAGCCTCCGCTAATGAGCGTACCTAAATCAACTCCTGCTGCTGCGCATTTAGAGTATCAGGCTCCTTATTAGTCCCACGCTGAGAAGGCTTGTTTGGAGGTTACAAACAGTAACCCACCTCCACAACAAAGAGCCTCTCCAGCACAAGCAGGAGCAAAATGCAGAGGAAAGAACAGCAGTAGAAATATCTACTCGTCTCGGAGGGTAAATTACTATAGAGAGTGTTTCATCCATTTGAAACATTCCAAACCAATGGCTGTAAACAACGTCAATGGAGAGGAAAAAGCTTAATGTAATGGGCGTCAATGGAGAGGAAAGCGCTTAATGTAAGATAACGCGATGCAGGTGCTGCAGCCGTTCTGTAGACGGTCTTTTCTAGCGAAGTCTGTCAATCACTTTATTGCCAAGTGTATCTTCGCCTTCTTACGATATTGTAGAATAATTTTGTTAAAATGTTTGCAGATATCAGCTTGGGGGAAACTAACTTTAGACACTTAGACTTAGACAGGAAAAGTGACGTGGAAAATAGGCTATTTTGTCATTGAAACACATGGGAATGCGCAGAGCTACACATTGTGCTGCAGCCAGCAAGCCAGCAGGGGCACTAGACCTGCGGTTGCTCCACTTCTCCACAGACGATACACTGTTTGTTACAGTCATTGTTCCACATCAATCCAGAGCTCAATGTAGCGATGCAGATTCAAACAGCAAACAGCAAAGGTGAGGGACGTTTTTGTCAAATTGTGGGCAGGTTTAATGTGGGCAGCCCATCTTGTCTATGCTGACTTTGACTACCGTTCCCTAACTAATTACGGTCTCTAAACTGAGCACTGTATTCTCAGCTCAGCTCAGCTCATCACCAAGTGGGGGAGTCAAATCTGGCCATGCAACACTAGTGCCCTGATGAAAGTGGCAGCAGCGAGCTAAGCCTTCACATCAATCACTGTGCACATATGCAGCTAGACAGCTTCCACATCGCAGTTCCCATAGACAGTCAGCTAGAACAGAGTTGGCCCAGATTTAGCAGACCCAGGTCTATTCCATTTGGGACAAGTCAGGGGGGTCCATTCACTTTGACTCTTATTGTCTTCATGGGGAAAAATACGCTTTCTCTCTCTCTCTCTCTCTCTCTCTCTCTCTCTGTGTTATTTATACCCAGGAGAGAAAAGTGCTCCACGAACGACCCCGTTAAACAGAGAGGAGCCAGAAAGGCTCTCCCACAGGATCTCCCTCATAAGAGATGACTGGAGCAGGTCTGGCTCAGCTCTGGCCCAGGTCCGGCTCAGAGTCGGCGGATAACTATGAGGTTGCTGGTTACGCGTCCAACTCTTACCTGTAGTTCCCCAGGTGCCTCTTTTCATACTCCTCCCTGGAGATCTGCTTGCGGACCTGGACGAGTCTCTCTTTCTGAAACGAAGAAGAGAAAAGAAGAAGGGAAAGATGGGGAATAAATTAACTCCGTTGTGCCAAGATTCATCCACTCTTGAGTGCCTTTCCCCAAAGTGTCATTGAATAACTACCATCATTAAATGATAGAGACAATCTCATGCTCAACTATAGGGGATAGGGGATTCTCAACAACGCTGTCAGGAAACGTAGTTCAGAATAGCAATGCAACAGTGTTTGGGTTTTTTTCTATAGAAGGTCAGAGAGTAGAGAACTGAGCAAACACCACGCAGATAAAAAAGCCTGTGCTCAACTTTTGTTTATACAGGTGACAGCTCGTGATTCTTACAGATTTAATACCGCTATTCCTTTTAACACAAAAAAAAACATAAATGGGCAACTGTCGGCAAGGCAACTGGCCGGAGACGTGTTGGTGTACTGCCTATTACAGCCACCTTTCACCATGACCAACCCCAGTTGAGCCGTACAGGGGATGCATTACTGCATACTTTAACTCCAGCTGATAGATCGACTAATAAAACAGTAAAACCAACACCTTATGGTACAATGCTCTCACCTGCTTAGGAAGCTGGGAGCCAAAATTGCAATAACTAAGATCATGAATAATAGAATACCCACGTTGTAACCTGCGCGAGGCATTCAGAGGTCGAAACTCTAAAAGTTATGGCAGTCTGTTAAATAGGGGTCCATCGATATCATTGATCTGGTGATCAGATACCCACACTGCTCTCCAAAGGATCAGCTGACACCATAGACCATGCAGACTTCAGGCAGGTGCTGTTTGGAACTACTATCCTGGTTTCAGCGGTTTAAGGTGAATCCTCTGTTATAAGACGATAAAAGCCCACATCATTACGTATTATCATCAGTTATGTGTATGTATTGAACTGTGTTTTTGTTGTGCGCTCTATGTGTCGTGTGGGCGGGACCAGGGATGCTAAGATTACTCTCATGGACGATAAAAAGCACAATATTTCTGTGTCAAACTCTGTTTTCACCTACGGAAATAACATTACACTACACTTGTGTAGTCGCCTGGACTTTCACTTTTAAGCCAGAGCAATCATCCACAGTCTCTGCCAGTCCTCATCAATATGATTAGCGCTCTGACTGTCCTTGCATCTGGGTCGTTTGAGATGGTGGCTGGTGAGATGAACACATCTCAGTCATCGGTGGCGTTTGATTACTTGATTACTATTTAGTGTTTAATAACAGGCTACACAACATGATCTTAAGCTGGGGCATTGAAACATGTATTTTGATGTAATTGTGAGTTTTTAAATCAGGACTCCATAAATAGGACAAATGTGTGATTTGGTTCATTTACTTGATTGTTGGGCTTATGAGAAACGTAGCAGCAAATGGCCTCATTTTAGGGTATTCATAAGACAGCTCTTCCCATGCTTTCATTTTCAAAATAAAAGTCTTCAAAGGATTTTAAAGACATTCACACAGTTAATGCAAAAGTCCTTACAAAAGTACATACAGTACTTATACAGTAAAGCCGGGCCAACACGAAACACTACGATACTGTCAACAGTTAATGTAAACACTAAATGTGTCAACTTACTGGTTCTTTTATTTGTTACATAACCACTGCTACAACGTTTCTAAAGCTACAATGTATTTTAATCTAAATTGATCATTTTCACCAACACTATCAGCTCACCCACCCCTCCAGTTATTTATTGTTTGTTTGTTTGTTTCTCCACAGTACATAGTGCACATCTGAAAAAAGATCGATAAATAAAAGGTGGTGTCCACACAGCTGGTCATCTGTGAAGCGTAGCGTACCAGTTCCTCTCTCCGGCGCTCCAGGGTGTGCCGCTGCCTCTCCCGCTCCGAGGATCCGGCCGAGAGCCTCTTCATGGAGCCGTGGCCGTAGAGCCGCCGCTGGGCCTCTGCCTTCTGCTGGGCCAGGTTACGCCTCTTATCGCTCGCCCTGATCACCGCAACACACACACACACACACACACACACACACACACACACACACACACACACACACACACACACACACACACACACACACACACACACACACACACACACACACACGGCGGTGAGAGCATAGAACGCACAGAAGCCTCTAGCAAGGTGAGATGCAGGGGTTTCTTTTGTTTTTGACAGGATTTGTTCTGTCTGTGGGGGGGTAAAGAAAACAAAGAAAGCTCACTGACCCTTTACATTTGTAACTGCACTGTGGCAGCAGAGGCCAGGCTATGTTCAGGATTTATGGGGAGAACTCCTGTGTCCACATCACCTTTTTTTTCTTCTTTAGTTTTTCTTCTGAAAACCCTTACTGTGCAAAGACCTCACCAAACATCGAGCTATTGATCTTAAAAGAGGTGTCCACACTATTCACTGGAGAATCTTGACTGGGCAAAGGTAAAAGTACTTTCCTTTTATTGAGAGGAAACTAGTCACATTTTTCCTGGCAGAGGAAAGAACTTAGTGAAGTATCATCATACAGGTTGTACTGGAGCGATTTGAAATATAGTGGGTTAAGACACAGGTAAACCTGTGCGGTGGGTTAATACACAGGTAAACCTGTGCGGTGGGTTAAGACTGTGACACAGGTAAACCTGCAAACCTTACTTCAATATGGCCATGCCACATCATTGCACATCTCATGGGGAAAAAGTATGAAACCGAGGAAAATGCCATGCCTGGCTTAGAGATTTTAATCAAGACCACAAAATTATTTAGAAACATAGAAATGAATACTTTTTAAAAGTAACAGTAGTTTTGTCTATCTGTCTATTTGTCAGTGTCTATTACTGTGTTATAGAAGACTAGTCTGCATAAAAGCACAGTTGCACAAAATATGACATTGATAAAATAAAAAATGGGTTATGCAACTTCAAATTTACCTAATAAAAAAAAAGAGTCCACAAGGTGTGTGAGCAATATTTTTCATTATATTTTTCAGTCGAGATCAGTTACTCTCCAGAGAGGTGTCTTAGATCTCTGAAAGTAAGACAAGGCCTTGTTAAATAATATAAATATAAAATCAAAACATTTTCAATATTCTTATGAAATATCATATCCAAGCTTTATGCATTAATTCATGCTATTTTTGTTGTTAGTGGTCATTCATCATCTCGACTAAATCTTTCCTGTCAAACTACTACAAACACAGAGGGAAGCGTAACTGAGCTTCTCTAGCCATCGTGAATTATCTGCATTCATGGAGGCTACAGCATGTCAAGTCAGCTAACAGAGTTCTAGAAGCTCGCTCACAAAGGTAAGCACACAAGTTTCTCAACAGTGACAGAACAAAATCCCCCATTGCAAGACACCCAAATGTTCCCTCAAACTGCATCTCTGCACACAATAAAAAAAGAAAGATCTAGAAACATCCAAAAGATTTCAAAGTTTCTGCTGCGGAACGAGCGAATCGATAGCACGTGAAACATTGAAAAGCCTTGGACATCTCAGGGTTAAATGTGTGCTTTTTGTTTAATTCTTCCCTCCTTCTCTCTATAATGGGGCTCGGGAGACTGCGTTTGATGATTCCAGAGAAATCAAACCGAGGGCAATGCTATGCTGCGCTGCACTGCACTGCACTGTGCTTCTGCGGCGGCAGCGGCGGAGGAGCCTACCTGATGTTGAGCAGTTTCAGGGCATTGAGCAGCGCCCCCTTCTTCACATCATAATCGATCCTCTGATCGGTGCTGAAGCTTGGAGCGCGATTGATCTGCAACGAAGAACAAGAGAATAGTGTTCATCCCGTATAAGACCATTTCAAATACAATCCTTAGACAGTTTTTTTTCCCCATCATTGTTTTAATGAATAGGGCCTTTTCTTTGTTACCTTTGACCTTGCTACCCATATCCTGTTCGGCCAAAAGGGCAGCTGTCATTTAGTCAACATACCGTCAGTCACGTCACAGCAGTGACAGAAGCCCCTTTGAACGAGATACAACCTTGACCCATCCCCTTGACAACGAGATACTACCTATACCCATCCCCTTGACAAAAACTCAGAAAAACAAGGAAAACCTTGCCCACATCTGAGCTGAGTCTGGACTTTGCCAAGCTACATGGATGAACAGACAGTTCCCAGGAGTGAAACAGAGCTATGCAGTACAGTACAGTACGCGGCATCTGAAAGAGGTCCATTGAAAAAGCCTGCAACGGCCACCCTCAAACACAACAATGACAACATCTCTTGGGGGGGGGGGGGGGTAAGAGTTGTCAGGGAGCCTGAATGCGGGTATCAAGTGTTATTTGTAACATGCCAAAAATCAATCACTCGTCATGGTCTAGGAGCCGTTAAAAGCAACAAAGGAAGTGAAAGAAGGGGCGAGGCGGCCCTGACTGAGCATCTGCCTGCTGGACAGCTTAGACCGCAGCAGTGCCGCGGTGCCACCGCCAAAAGACGGGATCAGATAGCCGAGCCGGAGCGGCAGGAGATAACACCTATTCTCCGCTGGGAGTGAGACACGCCACTGAACCAGTCATTTGACCTTTCAAGTGAGTTGGGGTTGGGGCAGCAAAACACCTCGAGATAACTACCTTTTATTTTAAAATCTAAAATAAAAGGATAAAAAAAAGAAATGCTCCTCCATGATTAAGGGTCAGTAAGGGTTTTTCTACAACATTTAAAATAAAGGACGCTAATTTCTATTCACATAATTGAACATGTTTAAGAATTAGGTCTATACTGGAGGAAAGTGCTTTTACTGGTTACAAACATTTCCCAAAGAGTAAGACACTATTTCCGTGTTCGAGGAGAACGCTTGCGCTAGACTCAAACAGCATTCCATAAAAAATTAAACACGCTTTCCGTGGTGTTTGGAAGCGCTCGCACCAATCCCAATTCCCAACCGTACTTCAGTGAGACTTAAACATTCTTACTGCTGAGGCGGCGGAGGCTCGGGTGAGATCTGGGTGCCGTGCCCCAACACCAGACGGGGGGCAGAGCGTCTGGAAATGAGCGGCCCGTCTCCGGCGCTGGCTGCCTCGAGAGGGAGCCGCTGGAGGGGGGAGTCCCGGCGAAATCTAGCCTACCCCGGCTGGATGCTAATCCCCATCACAAAGGTGCTTACTGATGTGTGGGAGGCTTAGGAGTGAGCCGTAAGATAATATTTACATCACAAGCGAGCGGCGCAGGGGTGAGAGAGACGCCCCAAGATGGTAACAGTGGGCTAAATCAATGAGTTTTACTGTACCGGCTGTAACCTAGCAGGCTGGTACACCCCCCCACCCACACCCCCAAACCACCAAAGTCTTTGACCAAGGCTTTGGGAAGTGCAGTGATACCCAGTGAGAGCTGCCCTGCAGATGGTTTGGCCCAGTGCACGCTCACGCACACACACACCCACACACACACACACACACACACACACACACACACACAGGGAAAAAAACACAACAAAGAGGGCCTCTTCATGTTCTACAACACAGGAGTACCCTCCGATTTATAGTGTCAGGCATTTAACAGCGGGAATTGTTCTCCCCTGCCGCCCTCCCCCTCGTTTGAGCAGTGCTTTCAGTCAATGGAGAGGGCACTTATCTCCCACTTTCCCATTCAACTCATCTTTCCATTGGGACGTGGGACGGGGGAGACAGATCACCATTTTTAAATTTACATACCTCTGAAACATAATAAATAAAATAAAGAGTGCACTAGAGTAAAGATAATTCTAGTTCACTGCATAATCCTCTGAGCATTTCAGCTTTTTTGATATTCTTTCTGTGTCTGTCTTTCACCTTTTTTTTTTCCTCTGTGATTTGTGGTGTCAATCTGTCATTCGCTGAGGACTGGGAGTGAAAGGATGGCGGAGCTGGTCTGCGCTGCGCTGAGGAAGTCCGGCCGGTGTGGGGCTAATGAACCCCCCTAGCCTCTAACCCCCCCCCCCCAGTGAGCCCGCTAAGCGTCTCTGGCACGGGCTTGAAGACTGGATATGAAGGGTCATTCAATAAAAATGTCAAGTAAAAAGGAAACGCTTTTTGATTTGACCTCTTGCCCTTTCTGCATTTATTCTGCATCTATTTACATGTTGTTAACTCAGAGGGTTAAGGGCTTTTTTTTCATGATGTATTGTTCGAGTCCCCCTTTACTGCAGCGAAAGTAAGCCTTTCCTTCTGCTGTTCACTATACCTACTCTTCACTATTTACTATTTTTCACACTTCGATAGTTTTAATTCACTTGATAGTTTTAATTCATAAATAATATATAGAAACAGTTCCGTAAGTGCGTTAAGGTCCACAGTGATTCCATTTACGCCTGCAATCAGCCCC
>NC_045161.1:28286860-28413322 GCF_900700415.2 Clupea harengus
GTGAAGGTTAAGCTCAAAATCATATCAAAACATTTTTGGAAAATCATGCTGGCTGGCAGACAAAACGTACACTATTTCAAAATATATATTAAAATACAGATTGTATATTGTGTATGAGTTAGGGAATGTGAATGTGAACTGCTCCATTCTCCCGATAGATTAACTGAAGATTAATTTGTTGTGTAGGTAACAGTGGCAGAATTTGCTTTCAATTAATTTATTATTGTAACTGAAAGTTTAATTGTGAATTCCTAGCTTGCTGATCCTGAGATCTTCGAGTACAGCGGTGTCTGGCCAAGGGACCCCTTCGTTCCAGCCACCAAGCTCACCTCAGCTCTGGCCGCTCAGTTTCTGATTCCCATCAAGTTTGAGTACACTAATGGTGTGGTCGGCAAGTTGTTTGCCCCAGCTGAAGTCTCCACTACAGTGCTGAACATCCACAGAGGTATCCTCAACATTCTTCAGCTCAACCTCAAGCAGAACCAGAATGTTTATGAGCTGCAAGAGGTGGGACCATAAACCCAAAGAATCGTTTTGTTTTTATTGTTATTGTTTTCAGTATAATGCCATGTAACACATATGTCAAATATAACCTCAACAACCTCAAGGCTGGAGCTCAGGGAGTGTGCAAGACCTTCTACGTCATCAGTGAGGATGTCAAGTCAGAGCACGTTGTTGTCACCAAGTCCAAGGATCTCAACAACTGCCAGGAGAGGATCATCAAGGATATGGGCCTGGCTTACTTGGAAACACTGGTAAGCAAAACAAGGTCACTTAGTTTAGATCTGGTGATGCTTGGCCATGTACATTTTCTAACTGACTTGCAGCAAATACTTAAAGGTTCACTGCCATCAAGCCTTTTCCTCTACTTACTGAATAGTCACTAATCACCTTCTATTCTGAAGAAATAAACACACTTTCACTTTATGTACACTGTGCTTTCTTTTAATTATATTACTGTCTTTTAATCAAATGTTTTTATTCTATTTTATATTTTTATTTAGTTATATTTTTCTATCTTTTATTGCTTTTCAATCTTAAGCAACTTGGTCTTTATTTTTCCTTTGGGTATTCCCTTTTTATCATGTAAAGTACATTGAGTTGCCTCTGTGTATGAAGCCTCCATGCTTACCTTGCATTGCCTAATAACTGTCCAATCTCACAAATACAGAAGTCAAACAGCCTGACTGGAGCCGCAACCTACAGCTACATCATGAAACCAAGCGCCTCTGGTGCTCTGATCACTGAAGCTACAGTCTGGGAACTTCATGAGGTCACACCTGTTGCTGAAATGGGTGGAGTTGCACAGATGGAAGCCAAGTATGAGCTTTACCAGAATTTTAAACAGATTAAATATAACTACAAATGCATTCTTGCAAGCTAAATTCAGTCTTTTTACTGTGATTACAGACAAAGCCTCACCCTCATCGAGGTTAAGAGGACTCCAATTATGCAGGCCAATGCTGATTATGAGGCCCGTGGAGCTCTGCAGTATGAGTTTGCCACTGAAATTCTTCAGACTCCCATTCAGCTTATCAGAATCAGTGACCCGGCAGCTCAGGTAATGCTAGCTAGAGGTTAACAACATTTTCTCTCTGAACATTTCTGAACAGTCTTTTTTTGAATGTCTCTTCCTCTCAATTAAGTTTTCTTCAGTGTGGCTCCACAATACATTTCCTTAGTATTAAACATGTTAAAGCAGCACTAAGGAGTTTTTGGCTTGGAGCTCCTCCTAGCGGCGAAACCTGTTGAAATTTGCTTTCCTCGTTCATGACAAACTAGCGAGTCAACAACTTTGCTATCACAGTGAAACATCAAGCAAGTACAAGACAAGACAAAGCAGGACAGCAAATAAACCAGTGGCGGCTCCTGAAAAAATTCTCAGGGGGGGCAATTTTTTTGATAATGATTAAGGCGACCCATTCAGTAGGTACATTAGGTTAGCTGATTAACTCATACAGCAATACCTTTTTGTCCACTATTGGCAACACACAACAGTAATATTTCCCCTCTTGCTACATAGCTAGAGTAGCAAGTTACAGGTGGAAAACTATGGAAGAAAGTTGCATCCAGGAGCCTTCATAAGCAAACATGATGTAGCTCCACATTAAATGATCCCACTTTTTCATTATCCACATGTCTCAAATGTTGTATGATGTAACATAGCTTAACAGGACACATGATATGTCCAGTAACAACATAAAGAAGGGGGCAACATATAAGTCAAAACCAACACTATTTATTGACTGATCTTAAAAGTATTGGCTTACAAAAGCAAAATAAGTCATCACATGAAAAATTATTCAGTGTTAGTGCAAGAAGCGAACTGTGAAACACACTGTGAAACCAATGAAAAGTGACAGTGGTATATAGAAATACATACCGCGTTAGCCTCTTCACGACCGCAATTTTCTTTCGTTCCAATTCTTGGATGTAGGATTTCCCTCCCTTTGTAGAAACCTGTTGAATGGATACATTTGGTCCAGGAAGTCCTAATTGTTTTGTTGTTTATTGATTTATCTTCATTAGTACGCCGACTAAAAAGGCGTTTCTGTCAAAGAGCGAATCGAGTTGTTGCACTGAACAGGAGCCATCTTGACAAAATATGCCTCTGTCGAAGCTGTATGACATTCTTATAGGCTTTTACGTCCATTACTTATGACACGACATGGAGGGGCGAGCCCTCCCGGAAGCCATAGAGAATGCATTAATAGCCCTGTTTTGTAAAAAAATAAATGGATTTAACATGGGAGTCAATGGGAGAGGTCTGGGGCGATTTTCATTTCGGCCCAAATCGCCCAGAAGGTGCAGGGCCATTTGAAGCACGACTTTTGCCTTTACTGCCTGGCTGTTACCTGATTGGACAATGACATTTAAAGGCAGATCAGACGGTCTAGTGGTAGAATCCGACAGAAAAAATATATAATATTTACATTTAGTCATTTAGCAGACGCTTTTATCCAAAGCGACTTACAAGGAAATTGCATTTATACATCAGGATTTTTTTTTCTTTTTTTTTTTTTTTCTTCACTTTTCCCGTAGGCAGTGCGTCGCCCCAATCGCCCTTATGGACAAGCCACCCCTGAAATAAACTACTTACTAATCCAGCAGAAAGATGGCTAGCTCTGAATCGAAATCGCTACCCGATCCTAGTCGCGCATGCTCAGACACAAAGGACCGGGCGGCTCCAGAAATCCTACAGACCGCAGTAATTTCCCTACAGACCCCCGATGGCAATGGCGGAGAGGCCATTCTCCATATTAAAAGTAATTGTAGTGGCACAATTATTTTGAAGCTGTTATTTTAAGGTAGAATTGTTACATAGTGTTACTTTAACTAATACATTTCCTGAGTATTAAACATGTTAACTAATTCCTGAGTATTAAACATGTTAACTAACTCATCATCGCAGGCTGTGGAGATTCTGGACCACCTGGTTGCAAACAATGTGGCTAAGGTCCATGAGGATGCTCCTCTGAAGTTCCTCCAGCTGATCCAGGTGTTGCGTGTGGCCAGCTTGGAGAACATTGAAGCCATCTGGAGTCAGTTTAAGGCCAGACCAGAATACAGGTATGACATTATTACTTTTCTGTAATTAGCCTTTAATAAAGTAACAAGTCTGTACAATACAGTGTTACATCCAATATTTGTCATATTATTGTTGCAGGCGTTTTATCCTGGATGCCATTCCTGTTGTTGGAACACCAGCTGCTGTGAGGTTCATCAAGGAGAAGTTCCTGGCTAAGGACATCACCGTTGCCGAAACAGTTCAAGTTCTTTTGGCTGCTGTGCATATGGTTCCTGCCGATGTGGAGATCATCAGACTCATCTCTGTAAGTTGGCAGAAGAAGTGTAGATTTAAACTAAAAAGTTCTCCGTAAGGACAACACTTATTTTAACACTTATCGACTCTTTTCTCCTAATCAATCAGACCATGGCTCATCACCGCAAGGTTCAGGTACACCCTGTTCTACGTGAGATTGCTATGCTGGGTTATGGCACCATGATTGCCAAGTACTGTGCTGCAGTTCCTACTTGCCCAGCTGAACTCCTGAAGGTAAATGTTTTCCCTTTATCCTCAAAATTTTCACTGAATTTACATATCATTTTTTTCTGAAGTGAGTGAAACTAACTTCTTTCTCCAGCCCATTCATGAACGTGCAGCTGAGGCTGTTGCCAATGCTGATATTGATGAAATCACCCTACTGGTCAAAGTTATGGGTAACGCTGGTCATCCTGCCAGTCTTAAACCAATCATGAAGATCCTCCCTGGATTTGGCTCTGCAGCTGCTTCTCTCCCCATCAGAGTTCAGGCTGATGCTATCTTGGCCCTGAGGAACATTGCTAAGAGGGAGTTTAAGTTTGTAAGTGTGCCTGCCTGTCCATGCTGTTTACATCATTGCTTTCTCTGAGTTGATTCATTGGTCTCTGTATATGTGATGCAACTTGGCTGATTTCTGAAACAGGTTCAGCCAGTGGCCCTTCAGCTGTTCATGGACAAGACTCTGCACCCCGAGCTTAGGATGGTGGCCTGCATTGTGCTGTTTGAGACTAAACCTAATGTCGCACTGGTGTCTACTCTCGCCAATGCGCTGAAGAAGGAGACCAGCCTGCAGTTGGTCAGCTTCGCCTACTCCCACATGAAGGCCCTGTCCAAGGGCAACGCCCCAGACCTTGCCCCTGTGTAAGTGTTAGCTGATTTTTCTTTGCTACGTTTATTACCATAATGGACCAGAGGCCCTTCTCATACCCCATCCCCATATGTCTTGAAGTGATCACAAAATAGATATATATATATTTATATATATATATTGTCAAAAATGCTCTCAAGTTTTGTAGTTATTGCTTGTGTGGATTTCACCATGTGGTCATTAAATATGCATATAAGCATAAATGATGTATTGGTTCCTCATGCTGTCACCAGTAATATTGCCATGAAGATCCTGAACCCCAAGCTGGACAGACTGAGCTACCGTTTCAGCAAAGCCATCCACCTTGATTTCTACAGAAGTACAAACTATTTTCATTATCATAAAAAAACGAAACTTTGCCACACAGCTTTATCCACAGTAAAATATCTCTGTTTTAATTTGTCCCACTCCCCAGATAATAAATCCTGAATGAATTTTAAAATGTCTCCAACTTTAACATGAAATTCTCTATTTTTAAAGGTCCCATGATGGCTGGTGCTGCTGGTAGTGCTTTCATCATCAACAATGGTGCCACCATTCTGCCCACAGCCGTTGTGGCCAAAGCTCGTGCCTATCTTGCTGGAGCCGCTGCCGATGTTCTTGAGGTTAGGAGAAATTGAAAGTTCTTTAGCTTGCCATAAAATAATCTTTTTGAACTTCATCAACATCAGTCGTCTGATTGATTTTCCCTCAGGTTGCTGTGAGGACTGAGGGAATCCAGGAGGCGATCATGAAGTCCCCAGCTCTGGCTGAGAACACTGACAGGTTGACCAAGATGAAGCAAGTCCTGAGGGCTGTAGGTCGCAGTGTTCCCTACATCTGTAATTAAATTGAAAACCATTCTTGCTCTTTTCTTTCATATATTTGTAATGCTTTTGTATATATTCACCTGTCTGTTCAAAGATGAAAGAATGGAGGGCCCTTCCTCAGAGCCAGCCTCTGGCCTCTGTGTACGTCAAGTTCATGGGACAAGAAATCGCATTTGCTAACATTGATAAAGCCCTTGTTGAACAGGCAGTTCAGGTATGTCCAATTTGTAAATTAATGACTGTAAGTGTTATTAACTTGTAAGCCCTAACAGAAGAGATTCCTGAAAAAAAATCAGAAATGTATACAAAATCTAGTCCACTTGTTGATTTTGCTCTGTATTTTCAGATCTTAATAGAAAACACAATACAGAACTTATCATGAAGGTTTTCTATGTATGTTTCAACCAGTTAGATTCGATTTAATTTTCTATGCTATGTGAGAGATCGGGACTCAAAAGCAGGACTTAAAAACTGTCACTGCTGATTTCCAGCTTGCCACTAGTGCCGATGCCAAGCTCCTGCTGAAGGATGCCCTGAAAGCACTGCAGAGTGGCATTTCAGTTCAGGCCGCTAAGCCTCTTCTGGCTGCTGAGATTCGTCGCATCTTCCCCACTGCTGTTGGTGTGCCAATGGAGCTCAGTCTCTACTCTGCTGCTGTTGGTGCTGCCACCGTTAAAGGTAGGACTGTATTATGATTTCACTTCCATACTAGGAGGTTTTTCCAAGGTAGCTATTATTTGCAGTGGATACAAATATCACCGCCTGATCAATTTTTATATAAACCCTTTTAGTTCAAGCCTCCATCAGCCCACCTCTTTCTGAGCCTCTCAGTGCTGCCGAGCTGCTGAATGCAGACATTAAGTTGGAGGTTGAGGTCACTCCAAGGTAAGAAGAAGATAAGATACATTCACACTATTACGTGGGTGCCCAATGACTATTGGTGAAATAAGTAGTGTTTCTTCTCATTTCCTAGCATCGCCATGCACACCTTTGCTGTGATGGGAGTCAACACTGCCTTGATTCAGGCTGCTGTCATGGCTAGAGCCAAGGCTGTCACTGTGCTGCCCGCTAAATTTGCGGCAAGAGCAAATATTCCCAAACTGAAATTCAAGGTTGAGGCTCTCCCTGTTGAGACACCTGAGCACATTGCAGCAGTGCGGTAATGATACTCAAAGCTATTTGACTGTATGAAAATCACCAGAGAGATAGATCATGGTTGTAACAATACAATGTTGAAATAACACAATATTATGTTTGGAAATATTCTGGCAGCTTTGAGACCCTTGCAATCACCAGAAACATTGCAGATCTTGCAAGTGAGAGAATCACACCCATGGTCCCTGTGATTGTTGCAGCTGATCAGCTGTCCAAGCAAAGGTTTACATCTAAGATGTCAGCCTCACTTGCTAGTGATATGGTAAGACACTTAGTACATGTGATTCCTCTCACACTGCTACTGTGTAACAGACCTCACCCGTGTTGCCATCTCCATAGTTTTACACCCCCGTGTCTCTGCTCGTTTGTTCCAGGCCCGATCCTCTGAGGTCATTTATTCTGATCTGTCGTCTGAGGTTGCCCCTCAGCTGAATGCAGGAACACCAATTCACAAGATAATTTGTGTCCCAGCTCCCCTCTTGGGAATCAAGGGATGCTTTGAGCTCACCTCTAGCAATGCTGCTCTCATCAAGAACACACCTCTGCTTAACTTGATTGGACAGCATGCAGTCTTTGTTGCTGTAAGACCTGGTAAGAAATAATCATGTTATTGTTAGACATTCCCATATCTCTTGCAATTGTCTTCATACTGCTTTCCTGTTTTCTCTAGCTGATGGTCCAGCCATTGAGAGAGTGGAGATTGACATTGACCTCGGACCCAAGGCCGCAGAGAAGCTTGTGAAAGACCTGCCTACACTCCAGGACGCTCCAGAGGGCAGGAACATCTTGCTGAAGCTCCGGAAGATTCTGGAAACTGGCATGAGGAACATCTCCAGCAGCTCCTCCAGCTCCTCCAGCCGACCGAGCTCCTCCTCCTCCTCCTCCAGCAGCTCCAGTTCCGCCAGGCGTTCATCCCAGGTGAGGTGATGCATAGGATTGGCACGCCATTTCCAGACATTGGTCTGCTGCGACAAAATTCCACCAAAAAGGATTGGATGAACCAGTGTCCTTAGCTCACTGATTGGCCCTCTAGAAGTTTTGCTGAGCAAACTTTTCTCATCTGAGCTTACAGAGCATGATTCCAGGGATTACTGAAATAATATATATAGCATCACGTGTATTAGCTAAATTCAAACTAGGAAATTAAAATAAATCTTTCAAATGTATCCCTTGCAGGAAACAATGTACAAGTTCACCAAGAACCACGTCCACCTGGTAATGATCATATTATGAGTTCTTATACAATTATTTTTGCATTCCCTTGCTATTTTGTACAGTGTCTTAACTTCTGTCAATTCTGTCTCTATCTTACAGCACAGAACCAGCGCAGATTTGAGCAGAAGTAGTGCATCCAGCTTTGAGGCCATTTACAAGCAGGTAAAAAGTGAATTTATACTATTATCTCCTTATGTCAAAACTGATTAGATCAAATCAGTGTGATAACCACAATTCATTTGATTATTACAACATTTCATGTAAAGTTATGGTTTATAAATCAGTTACATAATTTGTTTTGTGGTTGATACATTTTTAAATAGTTAAAACTCAGTTCAGAAAAAAAGAACCCAGCACTTGTAGATGTTTTGCTATGTACGTCTTTACTAAAAAATCTTTTCTACCATTGCTAGAATGAATTCCTTGAGGACGCCATCGCTCCTGCTGTGGTGGTCATGTTCCGTGCTGTGAGAGCCGACCATAAATTGCTGGGATACCAGGCTGCTGTCTACTTTGATAAGGCCAACAGCAGGGTGCAGACCATCATCTCTGCTCTGGCTGAAACTGACAACTGGAAGTTGGTTGCTGATGGTGTCCTCCTGAGCAAACACAAAGTCATGGTGCGAATCCAACCTCCTTCTTCTATGCCTTCTCTTAATCAGCATAACATTGACACTTAACTTTTGTGATGTAATATCTATGTATTATGAAATTTCTGTTATCAGGCTAAGGTTGCCTGGGGAGCACAGGGCACCGAATATGCCACCATCTTGAAGGCTGAGACTGGACTAATAGATGCAAGTCCTGCTGTCCGTCTGGGATTTGAATGGGTGAAGATCCCTGCCATTGTCACAGTCTATGGCAAGAGGTAACCTGTCGTCCAAGACAGAGATATAGTTCAATGCAATTCAATTTTATTTATATAGCACCAAAACAATACAATTATCTTAAGGCACTTTACAGAGCCCAGGGCCTGAACCCCCTTAGAGCAAGCACAATGGCGACAGGGGCAAGGAAAAACTCCCTGTTAATCAGGAAGAAACCTAAAGCAGAACCACGGCACATAAGGGGGGGGGGGGCATCTACTCAAGTTTGATGTGCCCCTATGAATATTAATTGGCTGTTATTCTGTGTCCACCTAGACTGACAAAGTATATCCCAGGTGTTGCTCTGATTGCTGGAATCACAGTGACCGAGGCCAAGAACACTGCAAAAGATATTGAACTGACTGTTGCCGTCCCCACCGATAGGTCCCTGAATATCATTCTGAAGACCCCCGAGGTAAATTGTTATGCTTTAAATGAATCCCCTGAAAACCCATCTCTCTCCCTCAACTCTAGCTCTCGTTTCGACATTGCCTTATGCTAATGATATGTAAAGTCCAACCCCGCAAGTTGAGGGGATTGGTCCCTTAGGTATGTGACAAATGACACCCAGGCTGTCTGGTTTTGTGTTTTTGAGACAATCATTGGTTCCAAGGTGGAAGTACTCAGCCATGGCGTTGACTGCTTATTTCTCTCATGATATGTCGTGTACCATATTTAAAAAAAAAAACATTATATGGACTTGTTTTCATTGGATTGGGTATTTAAGGTTACTACTTAATATTCTGTACTGCTATGTTTTGTGGAATATTCTTCTGTAGATGACAATGTCCAAACTGGCTTTGCCTCTACCCATCCCCCTGCCAATCAGAAAAGAGGATGTTGACCGCCTCTTTCCAGAGGAGGATATGACTGAACATTTTAAAACTCTTTTCGCTGAAGCCACCTCTGGTATGTGAAAGAAATCAGAATCCTTATTTCCAATTATGACGACTGCTGTTCAAGATCTTGAAACGGATTATTCTGTGATACTGTCAGTATTGTCATGTTTATCCTTTGTTTTGTTTTTTTACAGCTCAATGTACCAGTACCCACGACATGCTGACCACATTCAACAACAGGAGGTTCAGGAACGAAGTGCCACTCTCCTGCTACCAGGTCCTGGCTCAGGACTGCACATCAGAGCTTAAATTCATCGTTCTCATGAAGAAGGATCGGATCACTGAGCAGAAGCACCTCAGTGTGAAGTTGTCTGACATGTGAGTGATATATCAGTAGTGTTGTGCTACACCATAACTAATTTACTATGCTTCGTTCATCATATTTAATATCGTCGCCTCTCTACAGAGATGTGGATCTGCACCCCATGGGCAAGGACGTGCTTGTGAAGGTGAACGGACTGGAGGTTCCTCTCTCTGGCCTTCCCTACCAACATCCAACAGGTCTGTCTTCTCTCTCTTGTTGCCGTGGAAATACTGATCATCATAACAGCTCAATGTTTCAGGTTATTTGCATTAAGGTATGAGGTTCGTTGTTTTTGTTGCCCTTTATTACTTTAGAATCCATCCTGATCAAAAAGAAAGGTGAGGGTCTGTCCCTTTATGCCCCGAGACTGGGCCTTCAGGAGGTTTATTTTGACAAGGACACATGGAAGGCAAGTACAATATTCCATGGGTGTGCTGTGATTGATGCCCTTACTTTTTTTATTGTTTTATTGGGATTTTCAAAGAATTATACAGCACAATATACATTGTTGCATAATTGGTGTAGTCAAGATCAACATAACATAGACATAACATATAATAACATACTGTACACAATAAAGGCAGGGTCATTGATGCCCTTAGTTTAATAAGAACGTCAAACTAAGAAAAACTGTGTCCTTCAGGTTAACGTTGGGGACTGGATGAAGGGACAGACTTGTGGTCTCTGTGGTAAAGCCGACGGAGAGATCAAACAGGAGTATTCCACACCCAATGGTTACCAGACCAAGAGCCCTGCCAGCTTCGCCCACTCCTGGGTGCTTCCTGCCGAGAGCTGCCGTGACAGCACTCGTAAGAAAGATACCTTTTAGCAATCACATACTGATTTTTAGGCAAAGGTCTGTCACATGTAATGTGCTGACACATCTTTGTATTTGTTTCAGAGTGCCGTCTGAAGCATGAATCTGTGAAACTGGAGAAGCAGATGATTGTGGATGGACAGGAGTCTAAATGCTACTCTGTTGAGCCAGTGCTGCGCTGTCTGCCTGGTTGCCTGCCAGTGAAGACCATGCCAGTCACCATCGGATTCCACTGTCTGCCCACCTGTGAGTATTTGGTTCTGTATTTGGTTGGCATTAGGCTTTCAAAATATGGCAGAATAATGAAGTAGAGACTGAAGGAGGTATAACACAACATCTTGTTGCAGTTGTTCTATTTGCTGAACTATACAATGCTCTTTACATCTACTCCAGATATCCAAGAGTGTCATGTGATTATGAAAAAGCAAGAGTGTCAGAAGAATATATATATGTATATGTATATATATATATATATATATATATATTGGACAAATGTTGTAAAAAACAATATTTTTTGGGGGGGGGATCTTACAGCAAACATTCTGGTATCTATAACAACATGATTTCTGCTGTTTAAAACTATCCTGTGAAGTTACAGGTTTATCTGAAATGGTCTTTTTCTCCTTTTTAGATTCCAGCTCTGTGGATCTGAGCAACATCTCTGGGAAGAGTGTGGACCTAAGGGAGACTTCAGAGGCCCATATGGTATGCCAGTGCAACGACCAGTGTGCATAGAGTGATCACGATTTGTTGTAATATGATATTATGTTCAATATTTGTTTAAAGGTGTAATTACTGAATTCAATAAAAGCCCCATTTGAACCACCCTCTGTGTATATGCACTGGTATCTAAACCTAATTCATATTTGTGCTGAAAGCCTGTGTGTGTGTGTGTGTCATGAAGCAGTGTGTGATTATAGAGCAAGGAATACTTTTTCTGACAATCCTTTCAGTGCAATCTGTGTATGTGAGGATGCTGTTCATTGATTACAGTTCAGCATTCAATACCATAGTCCCCCTCCGCCTGGTCGTCAAGATAAGGTTGCTGGGGATCAACACCCAAATGTGCAACTAGGTGCTCAGCTTCCTCACTGACCGACCCCAGGTGGTGAGAGTGGGGGGTGGGTGTTACCTCTGGGCCATAGTGGTTTCTGTGGGTGTTATTTTTATACTCGCTGAGCTTTAAAGGCATATTGAAAACAAGACCCAAAATGGTGGATGTTGGAAAAAAACATAGCCACATGTCTGCTGAAAAAGCAGAATAATAAGAAATACATGGCCATCATCCAGAGTCCAGAAATACAAATAAACCTAGGAAGGTATCCATTTGTAAAAAGCATAACCTTCTATGGTTACGGTTTTATTTTTAAATAAATGGTTGTTTCTTTTTTTCTTCTCGGATGTATATCCACTTTTGACAAACCATAAAAACCAGGGAAAAAAGGTTTTATTTTATCATGATTTTGATGTGTCATCTTGCAATTAAACTCAAAGATTCTTACACTGATTATGAGCATTCCCTCTCTGGAGAGATACATTAAGATTTGAAAAAAAAACCTTAATGAGCAACAATCAAAATATGAATTAAAAAATATAAATATTGTGCATACCTATTCTGAGCTAAATACATACCATCAGTGCTGGAAATTGCCTTTTAAAAGAGAGATATGGAAATAAGGAATTTGTTGACTGGGTTTCGTCATACAAGTAGGTTTTCAGAGAATTACTGTAAGAGAATCTAAGACATAAATATGTAGAAGAAAAGTGTGGAATTTAACAAGTTTTTAGGAATATTGAAAATGCTTTTGAAATTATTTTAGTTGTAACACACTATGAAAATAAAACATGGTACCTGCAGAATGAGACAATTTTAGGCTTGAGAGAAGTATTATTACCAGTTATAAACCAGATAGGCTATCTGTAATTGTTCATGGAAATCCCTGACATGACCTGAAAAGTTGTCCTGAAATGACCCATGAGCACATCTGTTGATCAACCTGGAATGTGCCCAACACAATGTCAGTGTGTTTCATTAGCTGAAGAATTACCATGACAAATGTCAGCATGAGTAAACCTATTACCCAATGTCCAATAAACCAAGTCCTGACCTGAAGTGTCGCCTAACTCTGAATTAATTCAGGTAATAAACTGTATGAACTTATTTGATGAAAATTACAGGAATGTAAGATTGGTAACAAGAAAGTGTAGATGAATGTGTTAGAAGTCTTCTGGGTAACACTTTACTGAGATAGTCCACCTACAGACATCAAGTTCAGTCTTTGTAATAATTCACTGAACATCACTTTAACCAAACCCAATCCTTCACCATCAATCGTGGTTAACAGCGTTTGCATAGATAGTTTGTATATATAATACATATAATACAACCTCTCTATAAAATTACATATAACAGAACTTCTAAAACATACCTGAAGGTATGAAATTGTACCAATACATGTTGTTTTTGGCCTTCTGAGAAAGAGACACTAAGGACCGTAACCCTTCCAATTCCTCAAAATACAAAATATCAAACCATCTTATCCCTGTTCCTTAACCAAATGTTATGCCATGCAGGTATGTAATGAGATGTCTTAGCTTCCAGAGTACATTTATATGAACTTTAACTTTAACAGAATTGTTGTGGTTCTGGTAGAGTGTACCAAAAGCCCTAATGTCCCAGACACTGATATGAGAGGAGAGGAGGGCAGGCCAGCCTAACCTGTTCAGGTCATGAGCATCTAACCTTGAACCAACCACGTGTGCATCACAACGATTTGGTAAAAGAAGCCTCAAAGTAAATGATATATTGGGTGATGTCAATAAAATGTGGGCTTTAAAAGCAGTGTGTTGGTGTGGCTCTTTCCATCCAGCTGCCATGAAACTGGTTGTGCTTGCACTGACTCTGGCCCTTGTGGGTAGGTGGCTTTTGTCCTTAGTTATTTTATTAAAAAGTACCCATTGTATTCTAATGCCATTTTTAAATGTACTATTTCATTTAATATATATTCAACTATTTCCTAACTTTTTCCTCAGCGAGTCAACATGTGAACCTTGGTAAGTGACAAATTAAGCATTTTGAAATATCAACTGCCTTCTCCATTTTACCAAGTAAACTAATATAGTAATAGATATATAGTAAAAAACATACCCCTTTCGACAGCTCCTGAGTTTGCTGCCGCTAAGACCTATGTGTACAAATATGAGGCACTGCTCCTGGGCGGTCTCCCTGTGGAAGGTCTGGCCAGAGCAGGACTGAAAGTCAGCAGCAAGGTTCTCATCAGTGCTTTGGCTGAGAACACCTACTTGCTGAAAGTAATAGAATATTCTATTTCCTCTACTTCAAAAGTGTATTTTAAAATGAGTTGAATCAATGATTAGTAATTAATGCTCAATTTCACTTCATTAGCTCTTGGATCCTGAGATCTTCGAGTACAGTGGTGTCTGGCCAAAGGACCCCTTTGTCCCAGCCACCAAGCTCACCTCAGCATTGGGTGCTCAGCTTCTGATTCCCATCAAGTTTGAGTACGCTAATGGTGTGGTCGGTAAGGTGTTTGCTCCAGCTGAAGTCTCCACTACAGTGCTGAATGTCCACAGAGGTATCCTCAACATTCTTCAGCTCAACCTCAAGAAGACCCAGAATGTTTATGAACTGCAAGAGGTGAGACAAAACAACATGAAGAATCATATTCTACTATTTTCACGTGATTTCCTGCCATATTACTAATATGTCCATCTTTGATCTAAAGGCTGGAGTTCAGGGAGTGTGCAAGACCCACTACATCATCAGTGAGGATGTCAAGGCAGAGCGCATTGTTGTCACCAAGTCCAAGGATCTCAACAACTGCCAGGAGAGGATCATCAAGGATTTGGGCCTGGCTTACTTGGAAACACTGGTAAGCAAAACTTGGTCACTTGGTTTAGATCTGGTGATGCTTGGCCATGTACATTTTCTTATGTAAAACTGACTTGCAGAAAATACCTTACTTTCCTTTAGTCACTACCAATGGGGAACTGATGTCTTAGGTTCAAATGAACACAGTTCCCCTTGATGCACTTCGTGCTTTCTTTCAATTATATTCTTTCAAGTATCTTTGAATTGTATTACTGACTTTTAATCACACGATTTTATTCTATTTTATACATTTTTCTATCTTTTATTGCTTTTCAATCTTAAGCACTTTGTCTTTATTTTTCCTTTGGGTATTCCCTTTGCTTTTTATCATGTAAAGTACATTGAGTTGCCTCTGTGTATGAAGCCTCCATGCTTACCTTGCATTGCCTAATAACTGTCCAATCTTACACATACAGAAAGCAAACATCCTGACTGGAGCAGCAACCTACAGCTACATCATGAAACCAAGCGCCACTGGTGCTCTGATCACTGAAGCTACAGTCCGGGAACTTCATCAGGTCACACCTGTTGCTGAGATGGGTGGAGTTGCACAGATGGAAGCCAAGTATGGGTTTTTATCATAGTTAGCATTTTCTCAATTCACCAAATAGAGCTAATTTGTTGATTTAAGGCCAGATTACATGTGTTCTTTTACACCACGATTACAGACAAAGTCTGACCTTCCTGGAGCTTGAGAAAACCCCCATTGTGCCCATCAAGGCAGATTATGTGGCCCGCGGATCCCTGCTCTACGAGTTTGCCACTGAAATTCTTCAGACTCCAATTCAGCTCCTGAGGATTAGTGATGCTCAGGCTCAGGTGACATTTTTACATTGCATACAATTTCCTGTATGACACCATTTTCTAAACAAATTTTCAGATGTCTCACAATCTCTGTACATTTTTTTCAGATTTTGGAGATTCTGCACCATCTGGTTGCAAACAATGTGGCTAAGGTCCATGAGGATGCTCCTCTGAAGTTCATCCAGCTGATCCAGGTGTTGCGTGTGGCCAGCTTGGAGAACATTGAAGCCATCTGGAGTCAGTTTAAGGCCAGACCAGAATACAGGTATGAATTGCCTCTTTTTCAGTATTTAAAGCAAATATATGTATGTACATCTTCCTGTACTGACTAACATGATTATTTCAGACGTTGGATTCTGGATGCCATTCCTGTTGTTGGAACACCAGTCGCTTTGAGGTTCATCAAGGAGAAGTTCCTGGCTGAAGACATCACCATTCCTGAAACAATTCAAGTTTTTTTGGCTGCTGTGCATATGGTTCCTGCTGATGTGGAAATCATCAGACTCATCTCTGTAAGTAAACAAAAGCATTGTAGGTTTTAATAACATTCTTTAGTAGGAAATATATTTATAACTCCTCTTTTTCAATCAAACAGACACTGGCACACCACCACAAGGTTCTGGCAAACCCTGTTCTGCGTGAGATTGCTATGCTGGGTTATGGTACCATGATTGCCAAGCACTGTGCTGCCGTTCCTACTTGCCCAGCTGAACTCCTGAAGGTAACTATTTTCCCTTTATCCTCAGAATTTTCCCTGTATTTACATATCATTTTTTTCTGAAGTGACTGAAAATACTCAACTTCTTTCTCCAGCCCATCCATAAGCTTGCAGCTGAGGCTATTGCTAAGGCTGATATTGCTGACATCACCCTACTGGTCAAAGTTATGGGTAACGCTGGCCACCCTGCCAGTCTTAAACCAATCATGAAGATCCTCCCTGGATTTGGCTCTACAGCTGCTGCTCTCCCCATCAGGGTTCAAGTCGACGCCATCTTGGCTCTCAGAAGCATTGCTAAGAGGGAACCTAAATTGGTGAGCCTAGCCACATTTCTGTCGACATGGGCCATTGGAGAAAATCAAGGTTTCATTTCTTATTGTTTATATGTATTCGGTCTTGTAGATTCAGCCAGTGGCCCTGCAGCTGTTCATGGACAAGGCTCTTCACCCTGAATTGCGTATGGTGGCTGCTGTGGTTCTGTTTGAGACCAAACCCACAGTTGCACTGGTATCTACTATTGCTAGCGTTCTGAAGAAGGAGACCAGCATGCAGATTGTCAGCTTTGTGTATTCCTACATCAGATCCCTCACCAGGAGCACTGCCCCAGACTACGCCACTGTGTAAGTGCACCCTGTTATGGCTTTCCATATTTCATTTTTCTCATGAACCATGTTTGGTAGTCTAACACGACAATTCATGCCCATTTTAGTGCTGCTGCCAGCAATATTGCCATCAAGATCTTGAGCCCCAAGCTGGACAGACTGAGCTATCGTTTTAGCAAAGCAATCCACCTTGATATCTTCAGAAGTAAGCATTTTCTTTTCAATTTTCTTAATAAATCCTGAATGAATTTTAAAATGTCTCCAACTTTAACATTACATTCTCTATTTTTAAAGGTCCCATGATGGTTGGTGCTGCTGGTAGTGCTTTCATCATCAACGATGGTGCCACCATTCTGCCCACAGCCGTTGTGGTCAAAGCTCGTGCCTATCTTGCTGGAGCTGCTGCTGATGTTCTTGAGGTGGGTTAAATAACAATAAGCTCGAATAAAGTGTACGACTGAAACAACTTCCATCTCTGAGATCACCATGCTCCTCTGATCACACTGTCTCTCTCTCAGGTTGGAGTTAGAACTGAGGGAATTCAGGAGGCCCTTCTGAAAACTCGTGTTTTGAAAGATCTGGAGGACGACAGGCTCACCAAGATGAAGCGCGTCATGAAGGCAGTAAGTAAAGGTTAAATTAATTTTCTAAAATGAATATAAATGATGTCATGATTCAGTGTGTAACAAAGCATCTTCACTATGATGCAGATTGCAGAATGGAAGGCCTTGCCAAAGAGCCAGCCACTGGCATCCATCTATATCAAATTCTTTGGACAAGAGATTGCCTTTGCAAACATTGACAAAGCTATTGTTGATCAAGCAGTTCAGGTAAGGAATTTAGTTTTCATTGTTTCCACTTCACACACTAGAATTATGAGCTGTATTTTAGTGCATTGTTTTAGTGGGGCAGTGTGTGAAAGGTTATTTTCAGTATGGACATGTTATTATCTTTCCCATCTCCAGCTTTCCACTAGTGCCGATGCCAAGCTCCTGCTGAAGGATGCCCTGAAAGCACTGCAGAGTGGCATTTCAGTTCAGGCCGCTAAGCCTCTTCTGGCTGCTGAGATTCGTCGCATCTTCCCCACTGCTGTTGGTGTGCCAATGGAGCTCAGTCTCTACTCTGCTGCTGTTGCTGCTGCCACCATTAAAGGTCGGACTTGACTGATGATCATTTTATTTCTGCCCATTGTGATATAATATAGGTATCCATAAACAATATATTTCCCTTGCTCTTTTTTTTTGTCCTTTTATAACATTTGTAATTCTATAATTACCTGACATCTTTCCTCCGCATGTTACAGTTCAGGCAATCATCACCCCACCTCTACCTGAACTCAGTGCTGTCACTGCTGCTGAGCTTCTGAAACTAGACATTAAGCTCTTGGCTGAGGCCACTCCAAGGTTCACCTCTTCTTACAAATCCACAACACAGCCACACATAGTCCTTGCTGCGCAGTATTTTAACATCCACACACGTTCCACATAGTGTAGTAATTCCTCAAGTGCAGGTCCTTAAATGTTTTTATTTCCTTTTCTAGCATCGCTGTGGAAACATACGCTGTGATGGGAATCAACACTGCCTTCATTCAGGCTGCTGTCATGGCTAGAGCCAAGGCCCTCGCTGTGCTGCCCGCTAAACTGGAAGCAAGAGCAGATATTCCCAAACTGAACTTCAAGATTGAGGTTCTCCCTGTCGTGACACCAGAGCACATTGCTAAAATCCGGTAAAGATACTAGTGTCCATGCGATTTAAATATAAAAAATAGGTATGATGTGTCATATTTCTTTGTAATTTATCCATATTAATTTGTAACTAGTGTTGAGACCCTGGCTTTCGCCCGCAACATTGAGGATCTTGCAGCTGAAAGAATCACACCAATGGTACCAGTTATTGCTGCACAACGGATGTCTATTGATCGTAGTTTGGTAGGTCTAATGGAAACTTCTTTTCATGCTTTGAGGCATTTTCTGACTCTGTTCTGCAGTGTGAACCTGATTCTTTCTACCACAGTCTTCTGAGATTTCCTACGAGGCATCATCTGAAGTACAACCTCAGTTGAGAGCAGGAACACCAATCCACAAGATCATTTGTGTCCCAGCTCCCCTTCTGGGAATCAAAGGATGCTTTGAACTCACCTCTAGCAATGCTGCTCTCATCAAGGACATTCCTCTGCTTAACCTGATCGGAGAGCATGCAGCTCTTCTTGCTGTGAAACCAGGTAGGTTTTTTTGTGTGTGTTTTTTAAATGAATTTCTGCAGCGGATAGCTCAGTCAGTTTAAATATGTTTTTTTTTCTTTTTGTGTAGCTGATGGCCCAGCCATTGAGAGACTGGAGGTTGAAGTACAAGTTGGAGCCAAGGCTGCAGAGAAGCTCCTGAAGGAGATCAACATTATTGACGAGCTGAGCCCTGAGGGAAGAACCATCATTACTAAACTGAAGAAGATCCTTGAGCCTGCTCTGAAGAGCTCCAGCTCCAGCTCCAGCTCCAGCTCAAGCAGCCTCCTCAGCTCCTTGTTCAGCTCCTCCAGCTCTTCCAGCTCCCATAGCTCCAGCATGTCAAAGGTGAGTTTGGGCCACATCACATCATATATCTTTTTTTTCCATGAAAAGATATCTCAAAATTGTATTTGAAATGACACATTATTATAACTGTGAGCATTTGACTTTAATGTGCCTGGAGGTTGTTTTCAGTTGCTTTGTTCTACATTTGGTTTCACACAAAGTAAAACATGCTTTTGACATTTTTTGATCTAACTAACTCATAGGTTTCACTTAAGGAGTATCCTTTCAAGAAATTCCACAAGGATCAGGTAATTCCCCTTATTCTTTTAAATGATGTATCTATTAGTATTTTCATCCATTGAATGTAAGAAATGAATATATCCACTGGAATTGCATCAGTAGTACAAATGAGGTCTGTCTTTGATAACTGTGCTTTACTCTCAGTACCTGGTCTCTCAGGGAATCTCCGCTCAAGAACTCAGAAGCAGTGGAAGCAGTGCATCCAGCTTTGAGGCCATTTACAAACAGGTGAGGTCCATCAAATGCTGCAAAGCTCAAAGCAATGGAGTGGGTCTGGGTGAAAATGAATACGAAAATGAAATGTGTGTCACTTTTTATCCGTACTTGAAGACTAAGTTCCTTGGTAATGCCGTCGCTCCTGCTGTGGTGGTCATGTTCCGTGCTGTGAGAGCCGACCAGAAGTTGCTGGGATACCAGGCTGCTGCCTATCTTGATAAGGCCAACAGCAGGGTGCAGACCATCATCTCTGCTCTGGCTGAAACTGACAACTGGAAGTTGTGTGCTGATGGTGTCCTCCTGAGCAAACACAAAGTCATGGTGCGATTCTGTCACATTTCATGTTATATTCATTTAAGGCTTTAAAGTCATTTTGAGACTTTGGTGTAAACATTTAAGCATTTGCATCGTCTGTGAAATCAGGCTAAGGTTGCCTTTGGAGCAGAGTGCCAGGAATTTGCCACCATCTTGAAGGCTGAGGCTGGTCTCCTTGGTGCAAGCCCTGCAGCCCGTCTGGAGGTGGAATGGGTGAAGATCCCTGCTATTGTCACTACCTATGCAACCAGGTACTCTGTCATTAAACAAAGAGTTATATTTCAAAGCAAATATCAATTCCATACACTTGACATTGTACATTATCTGTGTCCCCCAAGGCTGGCTAAGTACATCCCTGGTGTTGCTTTGATGGCCGGAATCACTGTCAGTAAAGCCAAGAACATTGAAAAAGAATTGGAACTGACTGTTGCCATCCCCACCGAGAGGACAGTCGATGTCATTGTGAAACTGCCACTGGTAAATATCTCCAAATAGTTTCATTGTGATGATTTCTAAACGCATCAGTCGTGTTGATGTTCGTCACACTGTATGCTTTGTGTGTGTGTAGATGACTCTTTCCAAACTGGCCCTGCCTCTGCCCATTGCCCTGCCTATTGGTGCTGACGCTGTTATCCGCGCCATTCCCGAGGACAACATTCTTGACCAGTTGTATTTCCTGTATGCAGAGGCTACCTCAGGTAGGCGTAAACATCTGAGACAAGATTAATGTTCCGCCTAACTGTTAGTGCCGTCTCATGACATTTCATTTATTTCATCAGCAATTCATTCATGTGAATCTATGGTACATCATTTCTTTCAGCTCAGTGTAGCATGGTCCGAGACACACTGACCACATTCAACAACAGAAGGTTAAAGAATGAGATGCCACTCTCCTGCTCCCAAGTGTTGGCTCAGGACTGCACATCAGAGCTTAAATTCATGGTCTTGCTGAAGAAAGATGAGCTCAGTGAACAGAACCACATCAACGTGAAGATTGCTGATATGTGAGTATTCTTTAATAGTGAGTACCCCATTATATCATAATGATGGAGTTCGGAAAGCTGAAGATTTTGCTGTGACCTTTTTCAGGGATGTTGACCTGTTCCCCACTGGAAGTGATGTACTGGTAAAGGTTAACGGAATGGAGGTTCCTATTTCCAGCCTTCCCTACCAACATCCCTCAGGTAAACTAAACATATTCATGTTCATCTTCTATTAATCCAAAAATACTGATTTGCTTATAATTTCTGTTTATAATAAAATGGTTCTGGTTTTAGGCTCCATCCAGATCAGACAGAAAGCTCAGGGTCTGGCACTTCATGCTCCTAGCCTTGGTCTTCAGGAGGTTTACTTCAGCAAGGACACATGGAGGGTAAATACAGCTTACATGTGCAGTAACACTTTAAGAAATACAAAAGGACTAAACCTCAGTACAACTGTGTCCTTCAGGTTAATGTTGTGGACTGGATGAAGGGACAGACTTGTGGTCTCTGTGGTAAAGCCGACGGAGAGATCAGACAGGGGTACTCCACCCCCAGTGGATACCAGACCAAGAGCCCTGCCAGCTTCGCCCACTCCTGGGTGCTTCCTGCCGAGAGCTGCCGTGACAGCACTCGTAAGAGAGTTACCTTTCAGCAATCACTTACTGATTTTTAGGCAAAGGTCTGTCACATGTAATGTGCTGACACATCTTTGTATTTGTTTCAGAGTGCCGTCTGAAGCATGAATCTGTGAAACTGGAGAAGCAGATGATTGTGGATGGACAGGAGTCTAAATGCTACTCTGTTGAGCCAGTGCTGCGCTGTCTGCCTGGTTGCCTGCCAGTGAAGACCATGCCAGTCACCATTGGATTCCACTGTCTGCCCACTGGTATGTCTCAGATGCTACTTGATGGATACTTAAAAACTGATTTCCTAGTTGATCTATACATTTGTGTTGTGAAGAGCCAGCTTATCTGACACTACTTGTCTTTTTCTCCTGTTTAGGTTCAAGCTCTGTGGATCTGAGCAACATCTCTGGTAAGAGTGTGGACCTAAGGGAGACTGCAGAGGCCCATATGGCATGCCAGTGCAATACCCGGTGTATATAGAATGTTAAGATTTGAACCTCAAATATGTCCTAACCCCTGTACGTGAAATAAAGTTATTGCAAGTTGAATTTGTCTCTGAAACTTTCTTAGGAAAAAAACATTGGTGCAATGGTGCAACATTAGTGATACCAAAATGTTAAATACAAAGACATAAAAACTACACTCTAATTGGAGGCAATACTTTTTTCTTTTGGAGATACCATATTCAAGCCTTTGTGTTCCAAATACATACCTTAGCCCTGTTTTTAAATCATGACATTATCATACAATATGGCACTTAGATGCAACCAGCATGGTTATCCTTCTGAGATGTCTTTGAAAATGTTTTTAACGATGTTGTAAGCCCCTGAGCATTTAATGTGTGGGGTATACCATTGCCCACCTCATTACACCCCCTCAAATTGACCGAGACCGTATGATTTATGTCTATGACAGAGCAATGGCAACACCCTACATATAATTCTCAAATCTGAAGATACAAAATGTTGAGCAAGACTTCAAATTAGGTCATATTTCCTGAGACAATATTATTGCACAATTTATATAACAAAAAACAACAGATCTCCCCAAAAGTAATACATTTCCAATTTCCAACATTTAAGGGGTAATGGATAACACGGTGTTCGCGTAGCAGAAAATAATCCACGTCCAGGTGGTAACGTGGCCAGGACACAAAGTAGTGACCTCTCGTTCCCAAGCTAGCACATCCCAGCATTCTGTTGAGCCTTTGCTTTGTCAAATCACTGCAGACGTTCACCAGATAAAGTGTAATGGTACTCAAAGTTATCTCAGACCTATGCAACGTGTTGTTTCTCTCAGAACTTCGGTTGTTCTATTAATATGCAACTTTGTAAGAAAGCGACAGTAAATTTAAACTTCAAAACAAATTTGGTGAATGGATAATGCAAGTATAATACGATCAAAAACTAAAAATACTGCTCAATTTGTTGTCTTTGTTGGATGAACATACAAAACGAATTCCGTACTGTAAAAACGTTGTTGGTGTTAGCAGCTGGTTGGCATGTCCGTCCCCTTCAAAGTCTCATCCATCGACCTAGCAAAGCCTTTTTTGCCTTTGATTACTGATGCTTCTGCCAAACGCCTCCGCCTTGCTGATCACACATATCCTGTGGCTACCCTCAAGTCAAGGTTCAGGTACCTCCAGGACATTCCCCTTCAGTCTTTTGACAGAGTAAGCCCTATGCTTCTTATGGGGGAAGACCACCCTCACCTGATAACCCCTGTCGAACGAGCTAATCTAGGAGCCCCAGGTGGTCCGGCCGCCCTTAAAACCAGGCTTGGTTGGACGCTCCAGGGTCCAATTAGGCTTACAGAGTTGCAGGTATCGCCCCAGCAGTGTTTGTTCACTTCACTCAGCCCCTCTGGAAGTGGAGATTCAGAGGAATGTGGACCAAAATAGGTAGGTACTAGGGATGGGCATAATTAATCGACGATCGATTAATTGATCATTAACAATTTCCTTGATGAATTTTTTTTTTCATCGATTAAAACTAATGTATGTTCTGTTGCGTAGTGTGCGTGTAATTTATTTATTTTAGGGCTGTCAAAGTTAACGCGTTATTCTATGAGATTATTGTGGCCGAGATTAAAGCAATAAAATATTTTAATGCAGTTAACGCAACTTTGTTTACTTCCGGTGTGCGTTGACCCATGGCACGAAACTGCCGCGTGTCTGCAGTCAGTTAGATAGAAGAGACCGAGACGGTAGTTGAAGATGGAGAGAGCTGAGGAATTGTTGGGCGGAAAGTTTCTGTTTAAGAGGCAAAATGACAGAACAATCGACAAAACTAAAGTTGTATGTAGCATTTGTCAAGCTGAATGTAGCTATCACAGAAGCGGCTTGTCTTTAAGTTATCACCTTAATGCAAAGCACCCGACAGAAAGCAGTCCCAGGTTAGATGGTCGCCAACCCACACTCCACGACTTCTAGGAAAATAACTAGACCAGTCCGTGAAAAGGTTACCAACGCTGTAGCAGTTTGGGTTGCCGGTGACTGTCGGCCCATCAACATAGTTGAAGACGGTGGGCTGACTGAGGTGATTCGAATTGCGTCAGGGGACAATTCTTACGATTTGCCATCGAGGGGCACCATTGTGTCTCGCATACATTCCTTGTATGACGGCGAGAGAGCACGAAAAAAATACAATTAAACAACAGTGTCTAAAATACACGCTGTCTGAAGTGATTACTCGTTAATTTATAAGATTTAGTCTTTAGAAGAAAACAAACTTTTAAATCACGATGAATCTAGATAAATGAATTTCAAAATGTGAGATTAATTAGTTAGAGAGAAAAAAAATACGAGGGTCAGTTGTGTTTATAGGCACCGGCTTCTATCTAGCTGTCGGCTCCGCTGCTTAAGAGTACAGCAGCGCATATTTTCAAGTGTAACCATTGAACGGATCCCGTTTAACTGCCACAAGAGTTGTCCATCTTGTAAGTTTAACTGCCACAAGAGTTGTTCATCTTGTAATAAAGATCTCAATGAGGAAACACGCTGTGTTTTTTCTATTTTCACTGCATTTTAATAAAGCCTATAAATAGTGTATTTTAATATAAAAATATTAATGATTAATCGAAAATCGATCGTTAATTCTCCCGACGATCCATTAAGACAATTTAATCGAATGCCCATCCCTAGTAGGTACCTTACCTTGTGAGCAGGCACCGGATATTTGTGGGTGCAATTGTGCATAAATAGTCGTACTGTCTTTGTGACGGTCCCAATGCGACCGCACATCTACCTGGATCCACAACCGCTAACACACATTGCACTTGCATACAATCGCGCGCACACACACGCACACGGATATACAGACGCAACTATTTCTCCCATTCTCTTTCTTCCTCTCACACACACACATACATGGAAGATACATACGGAAAGGAGGCTAGGACAACAATCGTGGTTTCCTACATTTATTGAGTAGACCGAGAGACTCGTGGAGTGGATTGCCAGCTGTTTGGGTGCTCGTGTTTGATTGTCGGTGCAACGGCTAAGAAGCGCCACCGGAACCAGTGGGAACTTATATACGGTTCCTACCTTAATCAGGGTGGTGATTCCCTGTTGTGGCGGTTGGGACAAGAGAAATGGTTTGGCCAAACCACTTTAGTACAATGTCTTTTTTTACAGGCCAGCGATTAGGATGTATTAAATAGATATTATTCTAATTATATATTTAGCACATTGTGAACACTGTGTGGGTGTTTCAGGGTTTATATTGTGCACTGAAACACTAATTGATTATTTTGTATACCCCTCCTTTTTATATGGTGCTGACCACCTTTCTATATATGTGGATTTGTTCTGTCTTGAGGAGGGGTTGGTAAGGTATGTGCATCTCTGGGAACTGCTGATGGCTGTCCTCTAGTCATTTAGAGGCTTAGCAGAATTCTGTTCTTTTTGGGAATTTTGTGAATGTCTTATGGATTTGAAGTGATGAAGTTTGTGAATGACTTATGGATTCCTGAACTTTGAAAAATAATAAACCAAAAAAAAAACTGAAAAACTTTACTCTGACTCTGAGCTTTGGCCATACCCATGGATAGACGGTTACCCAAGGCTTGGTCCGTCACAATTGGTGGCAGCGGTGGGATCGGCCAACAGAGGACAAGAGTGAGTGGATTATAATTTTTTTTTTTTCATAGTTTCCCGTCCCTGGTTGCTTCATCTGTTGTGGCTGTTGTTCTTTGGACGTCATGGGGCCTAAAAAGCCACGAGTGGCAGCAGCAGAAGCCCTCGGAGGAGAAGAGACCGGCGTAGACCCAGAATTGGCCCAGGTGTCTGAAGATGGCTCCCTTCAGGAGCTCAGAGACATGTTCCGGAAACATCTCTCCGTTCAGCAGAACAGAGATGATTGGCAGGAGAAAGAGGCGGCACGGCAGGAGGCCCGGTGGAAGACAATGCAACATCAGTTTGGTTTACTACAACGCGAGGTGCATGAACGGACTACTCCAGATCTGGAAGAGGAACCCAGTTTGGGCAGAAGTGATAGATTTGGGCTACCACCAGAGTCACAGCGGCTGAGCAGCCGAGTCCGTGGTCAGGTGGGAATTGAGAGAGAGCCCCGTCTGCTCAGATTGAACGAGACGGATGACATTGAGCATTTTTTAATAACCTTTGAGAGAATAGCAGAGGCGTGTCAGTGGCCTACAACTGACTGGGCAGTCCGGTTAGTGGCTCTTCTGACGGGCAAAGCTAGGGCAGCGTATGTGAACATGGATAGGGAAGAGTCATTGGATTATGAAAAAGTGAAGGCGGCCATACTGGACAAATACAACATTAATCAAGAAACCTACAGGTTGCAATTTAGGGCAACAGAGGTGAGAGAAGATGAGACCCCAAAGGAACTTTACGTAAGATTGAAAGACGTATATCAGAAATGGGTGCAGCCCCAACAACACACTAAAGAGGAGATTGCTGAGGTATTTGTTTTGGAACAGTTCCTTCGAATGGTCTCTCCAGATCTTCAAATATGGATAAAGGAGCGTAACCCCAGCTCCGCCGCTGAAGCTGCCTCCCTGGCAGATGTTTTTGTGGCAGCCCGGCACAAAGCACAGGCCTGGACGTATGGCCAATGGCGAGAAAGTAGAGACTTCAGGAAGCCCTATCGGCCTCCTCAGCCGCCCATGAGGACCAACAGTGAGGGTAAGTTTGCCGGTGATAGGGGTGGTCCGACCAAACAGAGCCCTACTTTTAGGTCTAGTGGCCCCAGGATTCTTGTGTGTTTTCAGTGTGGACAGGAAGGCCATGCAAGACCGCAATGCCCCAATAATCCAGCTAACCAAGCTAATGTCTGCACTGTACCTAGACCTAGTTTTCCAAATAGGCCGATAGCGCCCCATTGTTGCACAGTAGTCTTGAATGGACGGGAGGTTAGGGCACTAGTGGACACCGGGAGCATGCAGTCGCTAGTTTCCTCTGACTTAGTTCCAATAGAGGGTAGGAATTACTCTGTGGTGACCAGACTGCGATGTGTGCATGGGGAGGAAAGACCGTATCCAACAGCTTCGGTATATGTGAAGGTTCAGGGACAGCCTTATTTCTTGGAAGTGGGTGTGGTAGATGATTTGCCATATCCAGTGATTTTGGGCCAAGATTTTCCACTTTTGTTAGATCTGGCAGTGGCTAAGAAAGACTGTAACCTGGCTCTAACACGGGCCATGGCTAAGCAGGGTGAGGTGGAGCTACCACTCTCTGCATTGCCTTTCTATAATGCCGACATAGAGGCTCAGCCAGGTAAGACAAGGAAGTCTAAAAGGCAGAGGAGACATGATAAATTACAATTTGGAGCTGCCCGCATGGAGGAATTTGGTGTGGAGCAGCTTAGGGCACCTTTAGGAATCCCTCAGGACATTGGGGCAATGCAGCAGCAAGACCCAGATATTGGCTTGTTATATCAGCAGGCTCAGGGGGAAAGACCGCTTAGTCAGACTAATAAGCCAGGGGATAGTTTCTCTGTAAGTAATGGGGTGTTGTACAAAGGAGATGGTTCAGAGGCAAGGATGGTAGTTCCTCAGAAGGCTAGAGGTGTAGTCCTGGAATTGGGCCACTCCATCCCGTGGGCAGGTCATTTGGGCAGGCAAAAGACTATTGCCAGAATTAGCCGGCATTTCTTTTGGCCTAATATGGCCAGGGAAATTGCAGAGTTTTGTAGGACATGCCCAGAGTGTCAGAGAACCACCAGCAGAGGACCCCCTAAAGTCCCTTTAGAGCCTCTTCCGGTAGTGGGGATACCCTTTGAGCAGTTAGGAATGGATGTGGTAGGTCCCCTTGAGCGCAGCAAAGCTGGTAACCGGTATATGTTGGTCATTACAGATTATGCAACGAGGTATCCAGAGGTTTTTGCCCTGAAGACAGTAAAGGCTAGGAATGTAGCCACCTGTCTGATTCAGATGTTTTCTAGGGTGGGTTTCCCTCGGACCATACTAACTGATCAAGGGTCAAACTTTATGTCAGAGCTGTTGAGGCAGGTATATCAGCTGCTAGGGATTAAGGGCATACGGACTACCCCCTATCATCCGCAGACGGATGGGCTGACAGAAAGGTTTAACCAGACCCTAAAACAGATGCTACGGAAGTTCGTGAGTGAATCAGGAGCGGACTGGGACAGCTGGCTTCCATATCTCCTTTTCGCATACCGCGAGGTCCCGCAAGCATCCACAGGGTTTTCACCCTTTGAGTTAATGTACGGCCGGGAAGTGCGAGGACCCCTGTCACTGCTAAAAGAGGCCTGGATGGGAGACCAGGAGGTCCCAGAGGCCCAGAATGTGCTTTCTTACGTTTTGAAGATGAGGGAGCGGTTGACGAGCATGGCACAGCTTGCCCAACAGAGCCTGAAACATGCACAACAACGCCAAAGGAACTATTATGACCAAAGAGCCAGACCAAGGAGTTTTGGACCAGGAGATAAGGTGTTGGTGATGCTGCCTAGTGATACAAGCAAACTGTTGACAAAATGGCAGGGCCCTTTTGAGGTCACCCGTAAACTAGGGTCTACCACCTATGAAGTCGTTAAACCAGGACAGAAGCGCTCCAGACGGGTGTTACACATCAATCTCCTGAAGGAGTGGCATGAGAGACCAGAGACAGGAATAGATGCACTCATGATTCGGCAGGTGCCAGATGAGGACGAGGTAGAGGAGCAGTACCTACCACTACCATCAGAGGGCGCCCTTGAACTCAGCCATCTGTCTCCGACCCAGCAAGCTGACATTCAGGTTCTTTGCAGGCCAGTCCTGTTTGAAGAAAAACCAGGGCGCACTAGTCTGGTGGAGCACCAGATTACCTTGTGTGAGGGGGCAGAGTCCCGCCGCAGGAGCTATAGAATCCCTGAGCGTCTTCTGACCACTTTGAAGGAGGAGGTGGACCAGATGTTGGCTATGGGCATTATCGAGCCGTCTAAGAGCGAATGGTGCAGCCCAGTGGTATTGGTGCCGAAAAAAGACGGGAGTCTACGGTTCTGCGTCGATTTCAGGTATCTGAATTCAGTTTCCAAGTTTGATTCTTACCCAGCACCCAGAATTGATGACCTGATTGACTCCTTAGGCTCTGCTAAATGGCTGACGACCATTGACTTAGTTAAGGGCTACTGGCAGGTTCCCCTCAATAAGTCTGCTAAGGAATTAACGGCTTTCCGGACCCCCTGGGGGCTGTTCCATTTTTCCGTGATGCCATTCGGTTTGCACGGAGCACCAGCAACATTTCAGAGGTTGATGGACCAGGTGTTGGTGGGGACCAACGGCTACGCAGCAGCATACCTAGATGATGTCATCATATATAGCTCATCGTGGGAGGAGCACCTCACGCATCTGACAGAGGTGTTGCTGCGGATAGAGTCAGCTGGCCTTACTATCAACCCAGCCAAGTGTGCGATTGCCAAAAAGGAGACGGAATATCTGGGGTATGTAATAGGGGGGGGGGCTTATCAAGCCTCAAGTACAGAAACTGGCAGCCATACAGAATTGCCCATTGCCCCAGAATAAGACCCAGGTGCGATCCTTTTTGGGCATGGCAGGTTGGTACAGGAGGTTTGTACCAAACTTTTCTCTTAGGGCAGCAGCCCTTACTGATATGACACGGAAAAACTGCCCAGTCCAAGTACAGTGGTCTGGGGAGGCAAAGGAGGCCTTCTATGACATAAAGAATGTTTTGTGCAATGAACCTGTGTTGTATTGTCCAGATTTTGAGAAAAAGTTTGTGTTGCAGACTGATGCCTCTGATTTAGGCTTAGGTGCGGTGCTTCTTCAGGGTGAGCCCGATCAGCAACATCCTGTGGCATACATCAGCCGGAAGCTGTTTCCAAGGGAAGTGAGATACTCCACAGTCGAGAAGGAGTGCCTGGCGGTGAAATGGGCACTTGACGCCTTCAGGTACTACCTCTTGGGCCGGGAGTTTCTCTTGGAGACAGACCACCGGCCACTGCAATGGATGGATCGCATGCGGGATTCCAATGCAAGGATTACCCGGTGGTACTTGTCTATGCAGCCATACCGGTTTATAATTAACCATATCCCAGGACGGAATAACACCACTGCTGACTTCCTCTCCCGCTTACCAGCGTGAGACTAGAGGTGGGGGGGTGTGTGACGGTCCCAATGCGACCGCACATCTACCTGGATCCACAACCGCTAACACACATTGCACTTGCATACAATCGCGCGCACACACACGCACACGGATATACAGACGCAACTATTTCTCCCATTCTCTTTCTTCCTCTCACACACACACATACATGGAAGATACATACGGAAAGGAGGCTAGGACAACAATCGTGGTTTCCTACATTTATTGAGTAGACCGAGAGACTCGTGGAGTGGATTGCCAGCTGTTTGGGTGCTCGTGTTTGATTGTCGGTGCAACGGCTAAGAAGCGCCACCGGAACCAGTGGGAACTTATATACGGTTCCTACCTTAATCAGGGTGGTGATTCCCTGTTGTGGCGGTTGGGACAAGAGAAATGGTTTGGCCAAACCACTTTAGTACAATGTCTTTTTTTACAGGCCAGCGATTAGGATGTATTAAATAGATATTATTCTAATTATATATTTAGCACATTGTGAACACTGTGTGGGTGTTTCAGGGTTTATATTGTGCACTGAAACACTAATTGATTATTTTGTATACCCCTCCTTTTTATATGGTGCTGACCACCTTTCTATATATGTGGATTTGTTCTGTCTTGAGGAGGGGTTGGTAAGGTATGTGCATCTCTGGGAACTGCTGATGGCTGTCCTCTAGTCATTTAGAGGCTTAGCAGAATTCTGTTCTTTTTGGGAATTTTGTGAATGTCTTATGGATTTGAAGTGATGAAGTTTGTGAATGACTTATGGATTCCTGAACTTTGAAAAATAATAAACCAAAAAAAAACTGAAAAACTTTACTCTGACTCTGAGCTTTGGCCATACCCATGGATAGACGGTTACCCAAGGCTTGGTCCGTCACAGTCTTCATTAGGGCCACCAAGACAACATTGGTACTTTCCTGACAACAGCACCAATATGTTGGTAATCTCACCCGATTGGATTGAACACCTAACGGTCGCCACACAAAGTGTAGTGTCCTCCACAGTGGTCAAAATAAAGATCATCCACAAATCAGTCTCATAAAATATATTAGTCTTATAAAATATATTGAAACTATCAATTTGGAGCTCTGAATAATAATGATGATAATCAATAATCAATAATTAGCCTTAATGATTCTGTCCTGCGGTTCAGAGAACACAGTGTCGGCATTAGCGGTGGCATCTAAGGCGTGTATCACCAGGTGCTGTTACTGCCTGAGGACAAGCCACTTCTGGGTTTCCTTTGGCGCAGCATGCGGAGGGAAGAAACACCGCAGGTCTTTGAATGGCAGATGCTGCCTTTCGGGAACACATGCAGCCCATGTTGTGCTACCTACGCGCTGCAGCGACATGTGTTTAACCACAGCAGGACTGATAGTGAAGAGCGATTTTCCAAAGAAGGGCTTCTATGTCGACAACTGTTTACAGAGCTTGCAGTCTGCCCGGGAAGCAACACAGTTGAGCGACAATCTCAGAGGCCTCTTGGTCTCTGGAGGATTTGAAATCAGCCAGTGGCCCAATAACTGGCCTGAAGTCATAAACCACTTGCCTGAAGATGCCAGACCAGATAAACTGAGGCTGTGGTTGGCACATGACAAGTCTGAAGCACAGGAGTCAACGCTGGGGGTGAGCTGGTAGTGTGATGCTGACACCTTCAGTTACAAGCACAGACCAGTCACCCATCAAGATACCACCATGCGCAACATCTACCATGTGTGAGCTAGTCAGAATGACCCTCTTGGGTCTATACTTCCTTATACCACACAGGAGAAGGTACTAGTTCAGCGGCTGTGGGACAGGCGGAGGGACTGGGATGACCCCAATCTCCCTGAAGAGCTTCTGACAGCCTGGTAAACCTGGGAAACTGAGCTTGAATACCTGCCTCAAATGGTGGAAATACAAGACCTCACTGACCTCCAGGCCTGGCGATATGTTGATTCTTCCAGGAATCCGGTAGATGACCTCATTAGAGGTAAAACCCTGCAAGGGCTTGCGAAACCTAACAGATGGTGTCAAGGACCATGATTCTTACAGTTATCTCCTGAAGAGTGGCCAATCCTCGCTCCACCGAACCACTCTGTGTCAGAGGATACCACGGAGCTCAAGCGTTATTCAGGTGTGACACCAAACTGTGCCACCCTGGACCTGAACGAGTATTTGCCGAATTGAGGTTCTTGGTGTGGATCCTAAGAGGCTGTGAGACAGTAAAACGTCATCAGCGGGTTTGTTACTATGTGGAGATGATACTAGTTGTATTTCTGGCTAATCCAAATGCAGTTGAGGTGAACTGTTAATTATGTTAGTTAGTAGGTTAGATCTGTTTCATTTTGTCAACTTCCTTTTGTTATTATTTACGACATAAGTAAAGATTCCATTCCGAACGTGATGTTGCACATTAAGGGTTAGAGCACATTAGAGTAGTAGCACTAAATGATTGATGTGACTGACCTGTTGATGGCAGTATTGTCACACAGTAACCACCACAATTGTACTGTTGTTAAATCTTTATTGTGTGTCTGATCTGTACATATTAAGCCTTTATGTTATTTAATGCAAACCAATCTATAATTTGTCATTTATTTCCTTTCTGCTAGACCACAAACATACAAAAGTGTCTTTTGCTGGTTATGCCTGTTTGAGTCCTGTGCATTACTGTGCTGCCTGCAATATGTTTGTGTGTGTGTGTGTGTCATGAAGCAGTGTGTGAGCAATAAAGACTTTTTCAGACAATCCTTTTAGTGCAATCTGTATAGATTACATACAACAAATATTTACTTTTAGATAACAGACTGCCTTTGATGAATGTGGGGCAACAAAGGAGAAAAATAACAGATTGGGCTGGTTTGAATAACAGAAAACAGATCAACTAAGATTTCAGAAATAAGTTCAGGAGTAATCTTTCATGATATGACACCAACATTTTCACACCAATTCCATTTCACCAAACGATCCAGTACACTCTCATTTGTCCATGGTCTCATTTGACTTCACTCACTGGTGATGTGGAAGTATCAGATTTGTCAGGTAAATATACCTCTACAAAGCAACAATGGTGCAGAGGAATGGACATAAATGTGTATAAAATAGTGTCTGGTCGACAGTACAAGGTAGAAATTTGAATTATATTCTAGAAGACCTCAGCAATAATGAGAAACAAATGTCACCTTATATGAATAGCCCTCATTTTCTAATGGGCGGGTCATTAAGAGCTGAAACCTTACTCAGAGACTGAAATGTGCAAGATTTTAGTTCTATTCTCCTTACAAAATGCTAATTTCTTTCTGGTTTGACAACAAGACCCAAAATGGTGGAAGCTGGAAAGAAACACATAGCCAAATGTCTGCTTTTCTGAGGGTGAGACACATAGCCACATGTCTGCTGAAAAAGCAGAATAATAAGAAATACATGGCCATCATCCAGAGTCCAGAAATACAAATAAACCTAGGAAGGTATCCATTTGTTAAAAGCATGACCTTCTATGGTTACTGTTTTATTTTTGTTTATTTTTAAATAAAAGGGTTGTTTCTTTTTTGTACTGATTCAAGTCCTTTTGACAGACCATATAAACCAGAGAAAAAAAGGTTTACTTTTTTCATGATTTTTATGTGTCATCTTGCAATTAAACTTAAACATTCTTAGACTGATTATGAGAATTTCCTCTATAGAGATTCATAAAGATTTGAAAAAAAAACGTAATGAATAATAATCAAAATATGATGGAATTATTTTAGTTGTAACACACTATGAAAATAAATCATGGTACCTGCAGAATGAGACAATTTTCGGCTTGAGAGAAGTATTATTACCAGTTATAAACCAGCAGTGGTGTATAAAGTACCCAAAAGCCATACTTGAGTAAAAGTAAAGATACCTTACTGTAAAATGACTCAAGTAAAAGTAAAAGTAACCTTTTAGAATACTACTTGAGTAAAAGTCTTAAAGTATCTGATCTTTACTGTACTTAAGTATCAAAAGTAATTTTCTGATATTAAATGTACTTAAGTATTGAAAGTAAAAGTACAAGTAAATGCTGTTAATAAAAAAGCAAAGGGTCAGAATTTTGAGAATTATGAAGTTTATTCCGACTAGAATGAGCATACTTATAAACTGGGCCTTATTTGAACACAATAGTGCATGAACGAGTTCAAAAGACGTAGCAACAGTAACTAAGAGTATGGGGCTTTTGCGAACGGTCAATAGCGCATTAACGTGCCCTAGGACCACTGATTCGCCAAACCTGCTTGCAGTCGTTGTTCTACCAAAGTCCCCGACGTTGGTCTCGTCACTCCCATGATTTTTTTTTTTTTCTAAAGATGATTTGATTTTGTAATGAGTAACGAAGGTTTCATGGGAAATGTATCGGAGTAAAAGTATCAGTTTTCTTTGCAAAATGTAGCGAAGTATAAGTAAAAGTTAACAGAAATACAAGTAGCCTAGTAAAGTAAAGTACAGATATATAAAAAAAACGACTTAAGTACAGTAACGAAGTATTTCTACTTCGTTACTATACAACACTGTAAACCAGATAGGCTATCTGTAATTGTTCATGGAAATCCCTGACCTGACCTGAAAAGTTGTCCTGAAATGACCCATGAGCACATCTGTTGATCAACCTGGAATGTGCCCAACACAATGTCAGTGTGTTTCATTAGCTGAAGAATTACCATGACAAATGTCAGCATGAGTAAACCTATTACCCAATGTCCAATAAACCAAGTCCTGACCTGAAGTGTCACCTAACTCTGAATTAATTCAGGTAATAAACTTTATGAACTTATTTGATGAAAATGACAGGAATGTAAGATTGGTAACAAGAAAGTGTAGATGAATGTGTTAGAAGTCTTCTGGGTAACACTTTACTGAGATAGTCCACCTACAGACATCAAGTTCAGTCTTTGTAATAGTTCACTGAACATCACCTTAACCAAACCCAATCCTTCACCATCAATCGTGGTTAACAGAGTTTGCATAGATAGTTTGTATATAATCTGAGCATCTGTAGATAGTCTATATGGGACCCTCCAAAGAAAGTGTGACTATATTTTGTTCTTGGTCATGTACAGTAAACATATATAAACACTAAAATCCAATTTTCAGTGGATACACTTAACATTTTAAATATACACTGCATTTCCAATGCAGACACTAAACAGGGCCCCAGCATGTCTGCCTAGTCTTTATATCTCCCATGGCCATTATTTGGAAACATACAGTATCACAGACATATAATACAACCTCTCTATAAAAGTTCATATAACAGAACTTCTAAAACATACCTGAAGGTATGAAATTGTACCAATACATGTTGTTTTTGGCCTTCTGAGAAAGAGACACTAAGGACCGTAACCCTTCCAATTCCTCAAAATACAAAATATCGAGCCATCTTCTCCCTGTTCCTTAACCAAATGTTATGCCATGTAGAAATGTAATGAGACATCATAGCTTCCAGAGTACATTTAGGTATAATATGGCCTTTCTCTCTCATATATATATATGTGTGTGTGTGTGTGTGTGTGTGTGTGTGTGTGTGTGTGTGTGTGTGTGTGTATATTAGAGAATAATATATTTTCCAACAGTTACAGGTTGAAGACAATCAATTCAGTTAATGGTGAGACAGAGATTGGGGCAACACATGAATGAATTTAACAGAATTGTTGTGGTTCTGGCAGTTTACCAAAAGCCCTAATGCCCCGGACACTGATATGAGATGAGAGGAGAGGACGGCAGGCCAGCCTAACCTGTTCAGGTCATGAGCATCTAACCTTGAACCAACCACGTGTGCATCACAACGATTTGGTAAAAGAAGCCTCAAAGTAAATGATATATTGGGTGATGTCAATAAAATGTGGGCTTTAAAAGCAGTGTGTTGGTGTGGCTCTTTCCATCCAGCTGCCATGAAACTGGTTGTGCTTGCACTGACTCTAGCCCTTGTGGGTAGGTGGCTTTTGTCTTTTAAAACCTTAGTTATTTTATTAAAAAGTACCCATTGTATTCTAATGCCATTTTTAAATGTACTATTTCATTTAATATATATTCAACAATTTCCTAACTTTTTTCTCAGCGAGTCAACATGTGAACCTTGGTAAGTGACAATTTAAGCATTTTGAAATATCAACTGCCTTCTCCATTTTACCAAGTAAACTGATATAGTAATAGATATATAGTAAAAGACATACCCCTTTCGACAGCTCCTGAGTTTGCTGCCGCTAAGACCTATGTGTACAAATATGAGGCACTGCTCCTGGGCGGTCTCCCTGTGGAAGGTCTGGCCAGAGCAGGACTGAAAGTCAGCAGCAAGGTTCTCATCAGTGCTTTGGCTGAGAACACCTACTTGCTGAAGGTAATAGAATATTCTATTTCATCTACTTCAAAAGTGTTTTTTAAAATGAGTTGAATCAATGATTAGTAATGAATGCTCAATTTCACTTCATTAGCTCTTGGATCCTGAAATCTTCGAGTACAGTGGTGTCTGGCCAAAGGACCCCTTCGTTCCAGCCACCAAGCTCACCTCAGCATTGGGTGCTCAGCTTCTGATTCCCATCAAGTTTGAGTACGCTAATGGTGTGGTCGGTAAGGTGTTTGCCCCAGCCGGAGTCTCCACTACAGTGCTGAATGTCCACAGAGGTATCCTCAACATTCTTCAGCTCAACCTCAAGAAGACCCAGAATGTTTATGAACTGCAAGAGGTGAGACAAAACAACATGAAGAATCATATTCTACTATTTTCACGTGATTTCCTGCCATATTACTAATATGTCCATCTTTGATCTAAAGGCTGGAGTTCAGGGAGTGTGCAAGACCCACTACATCATCAGTGAGGATGTCAAGGCAGAGCGCATTGTTGTCACCAAGTCCAAGGATCTCAACAACTGCCAGGAGAGGATCATCAAGGATTTGGGCCTGGCTTACTTGGAAACACTGGTAAGCAAAACTTGGTCACTTGGTTTAGATCTGGTGATGCTTGGCCATGTACATTGTCTGATGTCTTAGGTTGAAATGAACACAGTTCCACTTGATGCACTTTGTGCTTTCTTTCAATTATATTACCTATCTTTGAATTGTATTACTGACTTTTAATCACACGATTTTATTCTATTTTTCTATCTTTTATTGCTTTTCAATCTTAAGCACTTTGTCTTTATTTTTCCTTTGGGTATTCCCTTTGCTTTTTATCATGTAAAGTACATTGAGTTGCCTCTGTGTATGAAGCCTCCATGCTTACCTTGCATTGCCTAATAACTGTCCAATATATCACACATACAGAAAGCAAACAGCCTGACTGGAGCAGCAACCTACAGCTACATCATGAAACCAAGCGCCACTGGTGCTCTGATCACTGAAGCTACAGTCCGGGAACTTCATCAGGTCACACCTGTTGCTGAGATGGGTGGAGTTGCACAGATGGAAGCCAAGTATGTGTTTTTTATCATAGTTAGCATTTTCTCAATTCACAAAATAGAGCTAATCTGTTGATTTAAGGCCAGATTACATGTGTTCTTTTACACCACGATTACAGACAAAGTCTGACCTTCCTGGAGCTTGAGAAAACCCCCATTGTGCCCATCAAGGCAGATTATGTGGCCCGCGGATCCCTGCTCTACGAGTTTGCCACTGAAATTCTTCAGACTCCAATTCAGCTCCTGAGGATTAGCGATGCTCAGGCTCAGGTGACATTTTTACATTGCATACAATTTCCTGTATGACACCATTTTCTAAACAAATTTTCAGATGTCTCACAATCTCTGTACATTTTTTCAGATTGTGGAGATTCTGCACCATCTGGTTGCAAACAATGTGGCTAAGGTCCATGAGGATGCTCCTCTGAAGTTCATCCAGCTGATCCAGGTGTTGCGTGTGGCCAGCTTGGAGAACATTGAAGCCATCTGGAGTCAGTTTAAGGCCAGACCAGAATACAGGTATGAATTGCCTCTTTTTCAGTATTTAAAGCAAACATATTTATGTACACCTTCCTGTGCAATGTACTGACTAACATGATTATTTCAGACGTTGGATTCTGGATGTCATTCCTGTGGTTGGAACACCAGTCGCTGTGAGGTTCATCAAGGAGAAGTTCCTGGCTGATGACATCACCATTCCCGAAACAGTTCAAGTTCTTTTGGCTGCTGTGCATATGGTTCCTGCTGATATGGAGATCATCAGACTCACCTCTGTAAGTGCACCAAAGAATTGTAGGTTTTCATAATTGTTTTTTAGGAGGACAATATTCATAACTCTTCTTTCTCAATCATACAGACACTGGCTCTCCACCACAAGGTTCAGGCAAACATTGTTCTGCGTGAGATTGCTATGCTGGGTTATGGCACCATGATTGCCAAGTACTGTGCTGCAGTTCCTACTTGCCCAGCTGAACTCCTGAAGGTGAATGTTTCCCCTTTATCCTCAGAATTTTCCCTGAATTTACATATCATTTTTTTCTGAAGTGACTGAAAATACTCAACTTCTTTCTCCAGCCCATCCATGAGCTTGCAGCTGAGGCTATTGCTAAGGCTGATATTGCTGAAATCACCCTGCTGGTCAAAGTTATGGGTAACGCTGGCCATCCTGCCAGTCTTAAACCAATCATGAAGATCCTCCCTGGATTTGGCTCTGCAGCTGCTGCTCTCCCCATCAGAGTTCAAGTCGACGCCATCTTGGCTCTCAGAAGCATTGCTAAGAAGGAACCTAAATTGGTGAGCCTAGCCACATTTCTGTCAACATGGGCCATTGGAAAAATCAAAGTTTCATGTCTTATTGTTTATACGTATTTGGTCTTGTAGATTCAGCCAGTGGCCCTGCAGCTGTTCATGGACAAGGCTCTTCACCCTGAATTGCGTATGGTGGCTGCTGTGGTACTGTTTGAGACCAAACCCACAGTTGCACTGGTATCTACTATTGCTAGCGTTCTGAAGAAGGAGACCAGCATGCAGATCGTCAGCTTTGTGTATTCCTACATCAGATCCCTCACCAGGAGCACTGCCCCAGACTACGCCACTGTGTAAGTGCGCCCTGGGATGGCTTTCCATATTTTACTTTCCTCATGAACCATGTTTAGAAGTCTAACATGACCATTCATGCCCATTTTAGTGCTGCTGCCAGCAATATTGCCATCAAGATCTTGAGCCCCAAACTGGACAGACTGAGCTACCGTTTCAGCAAAGCAATCCACCTTGATATCTACAGAAGTAAGCATGTTTTTCAATTTTCTTAATAAATCCTGAATTAATTTTAAAATGTCTCCAACGTTAATATGAAATTCTCTATTTTTAAAAGGTTCCATGATGGCTGGTGCTGCTGGTAGTGTTTTCATCATCAACGATGGTGCCACCATTCTGCCCACAGCCGTTGTGGTCAAAGCTCGTGCCTATCTTGCTGGAGCTGCTGCTGATGTTCTTGAGGTGGGTTAAATAACAATAAGCTCGAATAAAGTGTACGACTGAAACAACTTCCATCTCTGTGATCACCATGCTCCTCTGATCACACTGTCTCTCTCTCAGGTTGGAGTTAGAACTGAGGGAATTCAGGAGGCCCTTCTGAAAACTCGTGCTTTACAAGATCTGGAGGATGACAGGCTCACCAAGATGAAGCGCGTCATGAAAGCAGTAAGTAAAATTTAAATTCATTTTCACGTAATTATCTCCACATGTACGTCCTTAGTGACGTTGACTATTTAGAAAATCTTATCTTCTGTTTCTTGTAGATTGCTGAATGGAAGGTCTTGCCAAAGAGCCAGCCACTGGCATCCATCTATGTCAAATTCTTTGGACAGGAGATTGCCTTTGCAAACATTGACAAAGCTATTGTCGATCAAGCAGTTCAGGTAAGGCATTTAGTTTTCACTCTTTTCACTTTACACACTAGAATTATGAGCTGTATTTTAGTGCATTGTTTTAGTGGGGCAGTGTGTGAAAGGTTATTTTCAGTATGGACATGTTATTATCTTTCCCATCTCCAGCTTTCCACTAGTGCCGATGCCAAGCTCCTGCTGAAGGATGCCCTGAAAGCACTGCAGAGTGGCATTTCAGTTCAGGCCGCTAAGCCTCTTCTGGCTGCTGAGATTCGTCGCATCTTCCCCACTGCTGTTGGTGTGCCAATGGAGCTCAGTCTCTACTCTGCTGCTGTTGCTGCTGCCACCATTAAAGGTCGGACTTGACTGATGATCATTTTATTTCTACCCATTGTGATATAATATAGGCATCCATAAACAATATATTTCCCTTGCTCTGTTTTTTTGTCCTTTTATAACATTTGTAATTCTATAATTACCTGACATCTTTCCTCCGCATGTTACAGTTCAGGCAATCATCACCCCACCTCTACCTGAACTCAGTGCTGTCACTGCTGCTGAGCTTATGAAACTAGACATTAAGTTGTTGGCTGAGGCCACTCCAAGGTACACCTCTTCTTACAAATCCACAACACAGCCACACATAGTCCTTGCTGCGCAGTATTTTAACATCCACACACGTTCCACATAGTGTAGTAATTCCTCAAGTGCAGGTCCTTAAATGTTTTTATTTCCTTTTCTAGCATCGCTGTGGAAACATACGCTGTGATGGGAATCAACACTGCCTTCATTCAGGCTGCTGTCATGGCTAGAGCCAAGGCCCTCGCTGTGCTGCCCGCTAAACTGGAAGCAAGAGCAGATATTCCCAAACTGAACTTCAAGATTGAGGTTCTCCCTGTCGTGACACCAGAGCACATTGCTAAAATCCGGTAAAGATACTAGTGTCCATGCGATTTAAATATAAAAAATAGGTATGATGTGTCATATTTCTTTGTAATTTATCCATATTAATTTGTAACTAGTGTTGAGACCCTGGCTTTCGCCCGCAATATTGAGGATCTTGCAGCTGAAAGAATCACACCAATGGTACCAGTTATTGCTGCACAACGGATGTCTATTGATCGTAGTTTGGTAGGTCTAATGGAAACTTCTTTTCATGCTTTGAGGCATTTTCTGACTCTGTTCTGCAGTGTGAACCTGATTCTTTCTACCACAGTCTTCTGAGATTTCCTACGAGGCATCATCTGAAGTACAACCTCAGTTGAGAGCAGGAACACCAATCCACAAGATCATTTGTGTCCCAGCTCCCCTTCTGGGAATCAAAGGATGCTTTGAACTCACCTCTAGCAATGCTGCTCTCATCAAGGACATTCCTCTGCTTAACCTGATCGGAGAGCATGCAGCTCTTCTTGCTGTGAAACCAGGTAGGTTTTTTTTTTGTGTTTTTTAAATGAATTTCTGCAGCGGATAGCTCAGTCAGTTTAATTATGTTTTTTTTCTTTTTGTGTAGCTGATGGCCCAGCCATTGAGAGACTGGAGGTTGAAGTACAAGTTGGAGCCAAGGCTGCAGAGAAGCTCCTGAAGGAGATCAACATTATTGACGAGCTGAGCCCTGAGGGAAGAACCATCATTACTAAACTGAAGAAGATCCTTGAGCCTGCTCTGAAGAGCTCCAGCTCCAGCTCCAGCTCAAGCAGCCTCCTCAGCTCCTTGTTCAGCTCCTCCAGCTCTTCCAGCTTCTATAGCTCCAGCATGTCAAAGGTGAGTTTGGGCCACATCACATCATATATCTTTTTTTTCCATGAAAAGATATCTCAAAATTGTATTTGAAATGACACATTATTATAACTGTGAGCATTTGACTTTAATGTGCCTGGAGGTTGTTTTCAGTTGCTTTGTTCTACATTTGGTTTCACACAAAGTAAAACATGCTTTTGACATTTTTTGATCTAACTAACTCATAGGTTTCACTTAAGGAGTATCCTTTCAAGAAATTCCACAAGAATCAGGTAATTCCCCTTATTCTTTTAAATGATGTATCTATTCGTACTTTCATCCATTGAATGTAAGAAATGAATATATCCACTGGAATTGCATCAGTAGTACAAATGAGGTCTGACTTTGATAACTGTGCTTTGCTCTCAGTACCTGGTCTCTCAGAGAATCTCCGCTCAGAATCTCAGAAGCAGTGGAAGCAGTGCATCCAGCTTTGAGGCCATTTACAAACAGGTGAGGTCCATCAAATGCCGCAAAGCTCAAAGTAATGGATTGGGTCTGGGTCAAAATGAATAAGAAAATGAAATGTGTGTCACTTTTTATCCGTACTTCCAGACTAAGTTCCTTGGTAATGCCGTCGCTCCTGCTGTGGTGGTCATCCTCCGTGCTGTGAGAGCCGACCAGAAGTTGCTGGGATACCAGGCTGCTGCCTATCTTGATAAGGCCAACAGCAGGGTGCAGACCATCATCTCTGCTCTGGCTGAAACTGACAACTGGAAGTTGTGTGCTGATGGTGTCCTCCTGAGCAAACACAAAGTCATGGTGCGATTCTGTCACATTTCATGTTATATTCATTTAAGGCTTTAAAGTCATTTTGAGACTTTGGTGTAAATATTTAAGCATTTGCATCGTCTGTGAAATCAGGCTAAGGTTGCCTTTGGAGCAGAGTGCCAGGAATTTGCCACCATCTTGAAGGCTGAGGCTGGTCTCCTTGGTGCTATCCCTGCAGCCCGTCTGGAGGTGGAATGGGTGAAGATCCCTGCTATTGTCACTACCTATGCAACCAGGTACTCTGTCATTAAACAAAGAGTTATATTTCAAAGCAAATATAAATTCAATATATACTCTTGACATTGTACATTATCTGTGTCCCCCAAGGCTGGCTAAGTACATCCCTGGTGCTGCTTTGATGGCCGGAATCACTGTCAGTAAAGCCAAGAACATTGAAAAAGAATTGGAACTGACTGTTGCCATCCCCACCGAGAGGACAGTCGATGTCATTGTGAAACTGCCACTGGTAAATATCTCCAAATAGTTTCATTGTGATGATTTCTAAACGTATCAGTCGTGTTGATGTTCGTCACACTGTATGCTTTGTGTGTGTGTAGATGACTCTTTCCAAACTGGCCCTGCCTCTGCCCATTGCCCTGCCTATTGGTGCTGACGCTGTTATCCGCGCCATTCCCGAGGACAACATTCTTGACCAGTTGCATTTCCTGTATGCAGAGGCTACCTCAGGTAGGCGTAAACATCTGAGACAAGATTAATGTTCCGCCTAACTGTTAGTGCCGTCTCATGACATTTCATTTATTTCATCAGCAATTCATTCATGTGAATCTATGGTCCATCATTTCTTTCAGCTCAGTGTAGCATGGTCCGAGACACACTGACCACATTCAACAACAGAAGGTTAAAGAATGAGATGCCACTCTCCTGCTCCCAAGTGTTGGCTCAGGACTGCACATCAGAGCTTAAATTCATGGTCCTGCTGAAGAAAGATGAGCTCAGTGAACAGAACCACATCAACGTGAAGATTGCTGATATGTGAGTATTCTTAAATAGTGAGTACCCAATTATAGAAAAATGATGGGGTTCGGAAAGCTGAAGATTTTGCTGTGACCTTTTTCAGGGATGTTGACCTGTTCCCCACTGGAAGTGATGTACTGGTAAAGGTTAACGGAATGGAGGTTCCTATTTCCAGCCTTCCCTACCAACATCCCTCAGGTAAACTAAACATATTCATGTTCATCTTCTATTAATCCAAAAATACTGATTTGCTTATAATTTCTGTTTATAATAAAATGGTTCTGGTTTTAGGCTCCATCCAGATCAGACAGAAAGCTCAGGGTCTGGCACTTCATGCTCCTAGCCTTGGTCTTCAGGAGGTTTACTTCAGCAAGGACACATGGAGGGTAAATACAGCTTGAATGCAACTTACATGTGCAGTAACATTTGAAGAAATACAAAAGGACTAAACCTCAGTAAACCTGTGTCCTTCAGGTTAATGTTGTGGACTGGATGAAGGGACAGACTTGTGGTCTCTGTGGTAAAGCCGACGGAGAGATCAGACAGGAGTACTCCACCCCCAGTGGTTACCAGACCAAGAGCCCTGCCAGCTTTGCCCACTCCTGGGTGCTTCCTGCCGAGAGCTGCCGTGACAGCACTCGTAAGAGAGATACCTTTCAGCAATCACTTACTGATTTTTAGGCAAAGGTCTGTCACATGTAATGTGCTGACACATCTTTGTATTTGTTTCAGAGTGCCGTCTGAAGCATGAATCTGTGAAACTGGAGAAGCAGATGATTGTGGATGGACAGGAGTCTAAATGCTACTCTGTTGAGCCAGTGCTGCGCTGTCTGCCTGGTTGCCTGCCAGTGAAGACCATGCCAGTCACCATCGGATTCCACTGTCTGCCCACTGGTATGTCTCAGATGCTACTTGATGGATACTTAAAAACTGATTTCCTAGTTGATCTATACATTTGTGTTGTGAAGAGCCAGCTTATCTGACACTATTTGTCTTTTTCTCCTGTTTAGGTTCAAGCTCTGTGGATCTGAGCAACATCTCTGAGAAGAGTGTGGACCTAAGGGAGACTGCAGAGGCCCATATGGCATGCCAGTGCAATACCCGGTGTATATAGAATGTTAAGATTTGAACCTCAAATACGTCCTAACCCCTGCACTTATGAAATTGTGAAATAAAGTTATTGCAAGTTGAATTTGTCTCTGAAACTTTCTTAGGAAATGAACATTGGTGCAATAGTGCAACATTAGTGATACCAAAATGTTAAATACAATGACTAATTTCCAAGTTAGCATATCTCAGCATTCTGTTGAGCCTTTGCTTTGTCACATCACTGCAGACCTTCACCAGATGTAGTGTAATGGTACTCAAAGTTATCTCTGACCTATGCAACGAAGTTCCGTTGTTCCATTAATGTGCAACTTTGTAAAAAAGCGACAGTAAATTTAAACTTCAGAATAAACTTGGTGACCTGCAAGTATAGTACAGTCAAAAACTAAAACTACTGCGGTATAACGAATTAATAAAAACAGGTATAAATTCCCAATAATATCTTATTACATTATCTGGTCCAAATACTTTAGTACTTTAGAAAAGGTAATTGGGTAACTTTGGGTTACGGGAAAAAAAACAATAGTTGTGCTGTGACCCCCACCCATGCAACTGGGTCCAACAATACATACATGTGTTATGTTTTAACTCCACTTTAGGGCATAAAACTATCAGAAGGTTTTAAAAACAGCAAAACCATATAGGGGTTGAATAACTGTGACACAATATACTGTTACACACAAATAGTGCATCATACATTTTCTTTGTTTACATTATGTTTCACTCAGTTAAATTTAGCTCTTTGAAAAAACTTCCAACTGTAGATTAACAATAAATAATATATTAATGTTCTATATTTACTACATGTTTCATTATATTTCTTACTTGCAGTTTTGACAAGGCACTGACACACCTGATTTACTTTGAACAAAAACATAAACGCACATGTTTTTCTCGCCATGTTTCATCCACTACAATAAAATATATTTCTCCCTGCTCACAAAAATCGTATTTCGCTCAAATTCTGTGCACAAATTTATATCTGTAGCCATGGCCAAGATGTAGTATCATTCGTTTACTACAATGCATTGACTTAGTAAAACCTTTGAGATTCTTCCATCTGGCATTTATATTTGTGTTCATCATATGACATCCATCCTATTCTAGATGACTATAGTGTATCACTATTATACCATTCAAGTCATAGGATTGCTTCACATTCAGCATTAATCCTTTGAATCTACTGTACTAACACCCTCGTGTGGTAGACAGGTGCTATAGCTGCAGGAATTCATGTCATTTATGGTGGCTTCTCCACAATGAGTCTAAATGTGAGGGTAAATTAAAACATATAATGGTCCAGTACAATCTTTGGAATTAACCTTTTTAAAAGTGTTTAAAACGTGCAACACCACTCTTGTCACTATGACTGCAACATTGCTTAAAGGTCAGACTGATATCTGTTGACATTAGGTACATTTTGTGGACTGGACAGAAATCAACTGATTTTAAACAAGACCTACCGGAAAATTTAAAACAAAAAACATGGCTTGGGCTGAAATATCATATGGCATCATTACACATCAACTGAACTGTGCTGATTTTATATATGAACTATTTTACACCATTCCAGACTGTTTTAGTTAAGTTCTATAAGCTTATCCAAGACATATTCTCAAGAGGGAAACAAAACATGTCTCTGTGACTCAACTGATATTGTGTCACCGCCACAGATGAATTATGATTAAGACACCTGCACTTATAAAACCCCAGTAAGTGACAAAGTTTACACTAAACTGTTGAGGTAAAGGTGAGGGAGTCTAGCGAATTCTAAAGGGAAATCCACAGTTTTCTAATTATTCTACTGGATATGGTGGCAGTCTGTTCTTTGTTTTCTATATACTTGTATTCTTTATATTTTATCCCTATGTATAACGGTGATCAGGACTTTTGCTGATTTTATACAGGAAGTAGGGCTTTTCATTTTTAACATGTATCACACTAAGTGAACTTTCGAAAAACCGTCATCGAATGTAACTCTACAACCTCAGATATTGATCCTATTCCCACCACATTTTTTAAGCAAGTGTTTGATAGGGTCTCAGGTCCGGTCCTAGACATTATAAATGTGACGGGTGGGAGTGGGATAAGTGAGTCACCTGTTTCCTAGCGAGTCACCTGACACTCCCTTAATTTCTTCCGGTCACATGCAGGTAAAATAGCACACCGCGAGGTCAGTCTTTTGTTTGAATTAGCAGCGCGGCAAATGCAGTGGTGAGAGCACTGTTGGAATGGGGATTCTGCCGGTGGTGATTTTACGTGAAGCGGTGCACCGTGCTTAAAATACTTTGTTCCGGTCTACATTCTATGCAACAGCACAGACGTACAGGAGTCATTTGTAGCCACTGTTTTTCCCTACCTTAGATTTATATTAAATACGAAATTAGTGGGGTGGAACATTTAAACCACATTCGCTGTTCCAGTGCAACTAGTATTAAGCCAGCAGCTCAAGGCTTGCCTTGGCGGTTATGTTCTGCTACAATGTGTGCCTTTTGACCGTGTGTGTGTGAAACCACCTCCAAGTTGTGTTTGGTTATTTATTTATTTATTGTGTTTGGCTGAGCCTACTCTTTTCTTTTCATTCCTTTGCAGTGAGAGTGCTCTCTTTTGGTGTGATTAATTATGATTTGATAGCTCTGTCACTATTGACATATTCGTGTCCTTTCGTTATCTTAAGTTTGTAGCAGGCATAGTAGCCTAACCGCAGCTCTGGTGCTGCTTGGTATTAGTGGCTTGTGTAAGCACTTTATGGGAATTGTGAAATATTGTATCACTATTTATATACAAGCTATTTATTGCCACACTGATCTTAAGTATTTATTGATAAGTATCTATTTATATCTCTGCCTGCAAATAAGACATCAGAAAATAAAGTGCATTATTTTCATACGCCGCCTCCTTTCCTCATTCATTTAATTGAATAACCCATAGTGGGGAATACCGGGTCCACGACACCCTTGTCCTAGCTAATTCTGATTCTTAGCCAAGCTTCAGTCTGGTATAGGTTACATTTGGCGCTGCGAGCAGGGTAGGAGGTGGTGTGCAATTCTGCCTGGCTACTTGTATATATTTTTGCTTTTTGTTATATTGTTTTTTTTTTTCCTTTTTCTTTTTGGAGGTGGTTATTTAAAAGGCATTAGATAGGTGGGAAAAACAGTGGTTACCACGAGGAAGATTCATCACACTTCGCTCTCAAGGTTGGCTTTCTCATCGTACAACATGTCTGATACCCTGGAGGAACAGGTTAGGGCTTTGACGGAGCTGGTTAAACAGCTTCAAGCTGATAACCAGCAACTTAGAGGGCAAGCAGGTCCTTCAAATATATCAGACTCTGACCAGGATCTTCCCAACAATCCTACTAGGCCAACCCCTGTTGAGCGTCTGGTGTGTGTACCACGAGAAAGAAAATGTTCAAGGTTTTCGGGTAAAATGTCTGTTGATAATATGTCTGTAGAGGACTAGATTGAGGAAGCAAAGCGGTCATTGGCAGTCCGTTCTATGTCTAAACTTGAGCAGGCTTTGTTTTTGTACGATGTCTTGGATGGGGAAGCTAAGCGGGAGATAAAGTTTAGTCCAGCAGCTGATCGCAATGACCCACAGAGAATTTTTTCCATCTTGAAAAATAACTTCCGTTGCTCCAAATCTCTTAATGCTTTGTACCGCCAGTTTTATCACCGCCGGCAGTTTGAAAGTGAATCTGTGAGGGAATATTCCTTTAGTTAGTTAATGGAACAGATAAAGGAGAGGGACGAGGATTTAGAGCAGTCGGATCGCATCCTCCGTGACCAGTTTGTCGAAGGTCTCCGTAATGATAAACTTCAGGGTGACTTGCTGGATAGAATCTCAGCCAACCAGCGTTTACATTTTAGGGATATACGCAATGAAGCTCTTGATTGGCTTAATAGGCGCACACAGACCACCCCCCGAGCCCATGCATATTCCTGCAATTCCTATGAGGCAGACACTAATGCAGTTACAGCCAGTCCCTCCTCTGAGTTGACAGAGCTGAAGGAGTGCCTTCGCAAACAGCAGTCCCAGCTAGATGCAATTTTAACTCAACTAGGACAGTCACGCAGTATTACCAGTTCCACTTACAGACCGGCAGCAGCTCAGCCTAGGCCCTACAAATTCCAGGCAGATGGGAAGCCCATATGCCTACGTTGTAATCAAGCTGGCCATATAGCTAGAATGTGCAGGGCTTTCATTCCAGGGGGTCAGGGGGTGGCAACACGGAGTGACTACCATGGGGGAGAGCAGACGGGGGCATCCGCCAACAGTGTGATGAGGCAGGAAAACTAGCGCCCTCCGGTGTTGAGAGCTTGGCACCAGGAGGGGGTTTGTTGGGCTCAAAACAGAAGACCTCATCTACTAATACCCGTCTTATTGGAAGTTGTCCAGTCATTGACATTCGTCTTGGGGGTGTACTTACACGCTGCCTCCTCGACACCGGCTCCATGGTAACAACGGTGACTGAGAGCTTTTTCCGGCAGCATGTACAACCTCAGACCACTGAAACAATGCAGCCATGTGATTGGCTACAGCTTAAAGCGGCTAATGGGCTAGCCATTCCCTACTTGGGTTACCTTGAGCTTGACTTAGAGGTGCTGGGCAAAACTCTCCCAAAGATAGGAGTGTTAGTGGTTAGAGATGCACTGGACGCCACCACGCGGCAACAGAAGATATCTGTGCCAGGCCTGCTGGGGATGAACGCTATTAGCCCCTGCTACCAGGAACTGTTCAAGGAACATGGGCAGGATCTTTTCTATTGTCCGCCAGTACAGACCGCGGAGAATGGATGGAAACGAGCTTTATCTGAATGCCAAAGCTTGGAGCACATCTCTGGCTCTGGGTGCATTGGGAAGGCAGTAGTACAGCCAGGTCCCACCCTTCGTATACCCGCTGGGTGCCTTAAGTTTGTGCAGGCCACCTGCTCTCTTGTCCCAGGTCCTATTATGTCATGCTTTCTCGAGCCCCTGCCCTATGGAGAAGGTCGATTGCCTGTGAATCTCCTTATCTCGTCTGCCTTATTGCCCATTACTCAGGGCAAAGTGAATGTACCAGTGGTTAATGTGGGGACAGAAGATCAGTGGCTCCAACCCCGCACTACACTGGGAACCCTTCACATAGTGGACCCCACCTCCGGTGATGGTACAGGTGATGAGCAGGTAGCTCTTGTTCAAGCAGCAGGGGCTAGCACCATAGCCTCTGTAGATTTCAGGGGAGTACATTGGCCAAACCTTTCAGTTTCACAGCAGCAGGAAGCTAGGGCCCTCCTAGAGCAGTACAGAGGGGTATTCAGTGAACATGACGGGGACTTGGGTTGTACAGCACTAGTCCAACATGAGATACACTTAGAGGATACAGCTCCAGTACGGCAACGTTACCGGCGTCTGCCTCCATCTCAGTTTGCACAAGTCAAGGCTCATGTACAAGAACTGGTAGGGAAGGGGATCGTCCAACCTAGTTGTAGTCCATACGCTTCACCTATCGTAGTGGTCCAAAAGAAAGATGGTACAATCCGCCTTTGTGTGGACTATAGACAACTCAATGCCAAAACAAGGAAGGATGCATACCCTCTTCCAAGAATAGAGTAATCCTTGGACGCACTGACAGGTGCCACACTGTTCTCCACTCTAGACCTGGCCTCTGGATACCATCAAGTCCCCATGGCTGAGAGGGATAAAGATAAAACTGCCTTCTGTACACCCTTCGGGTTATTTGAATTTAATCGCATGCCCTTTGGCCTATGTAACGCCCCTAGTACTTTCCAGCGCCTGATGGAACGAATCTTTAGCGACCAAAGTTTCCACTCCTTACTGTTGTACTTGGATGATATCGTGATTTTCTCATCCTCGTTTCAACAGCATTTACAACGGCTAGAAGTGGTCTTAGGTAGGCTCAAAGAACACAACTTAAAACTTAAATTGAGCAAATGCCATTTTTTTCAAGAGGAAGTGCAATATTTAGGGCATGTTATATCGGCTCGTGGTGTGGCGACTGACCCAGATAAGATCCAGACTGTCCTGCAGTGAAAGCGCCCTACCATCCTGACCGACCTGCGTTCATTCTTGGGGTTCGCCTCTTATTACCGCAGGTTCGTGGCAGGCTTTGCCAAGCATGCAGGGCCTTTACACAAGCTTGTAGCAGAAGTCCAAGGGAAGGGAAAGAAGAGGGGTGGAGCTAATGCCATGCTGGGAAATCTCTGGAATGACCACTGTGAACAAGCGTTTGAGACACTAAAACAGGAACTTGTAAGTGCCCCAGTCCTCAAGTATGCAGACTTTTCAAAGCCATTTGTCCTTGAAATAGATGCCAGTCACCAGGGCCTGGGGGCTGTCCTGTCTCAGGAGGTGGACGGGAGAAGACGACCCATTGCCTTCGCCAGTAGAACATTGCGGCCATCTGAAAGAAATATGTCGAACTACAGTTCGATGAAGCTAGAGTTTCTGGCATTGAAATGGGCGGTGATGGAGCGGTTCAGAGAATATCTGCTCGGGGCCAAATTTGTTGTCTATACAGACAACAATCCCTTAAGCCACCTGCAGACTGCCAAGTTAGCTGCCGTTGAACAGAGGTGGGCCTCCCAGTTGGCAGTTTTCGACTTTCAGTTGAAATATCGCCCTGGTACAGCAAACCGGAATGCCGACGCCCTGTCACGTCAGAATCGTGATCTGTCCACACAGCTTGTTACAGCCTTGGTCTCTGGCATTACGGTTCCATTGGAGTTAAGGGTGCCCGGGGTACTACCAGAACACCTGGCACAACAAGCAGTGATCGCCACCATCGATGCAGCTCCCATCCGCTTGCCAGCAGACCTACGAGCACTCCAGGCAAAAGACTCAGTGATTGGTGCCTTTTTGGTGTACTGGAGGAGGGCCCGGCCGCCAAATAGGCAGGAGAGAACACAGGAAGCCGAGATGGTACTGGAGCTAGCTCGTCAGTGGCGCAGAATCCGAGAACAAGATGGCATCTTGTATCGTGAGATTCAACAACCCCCAGCGCGGGACCTCAAACTACAGCTACTACTACCCAAAGTGCTGCACAAGGAGGTTTTAACAAGCTTGCATGACAATCATGGCCACCAAGGGGTGGAAAGGACCACTGAACTAGTCCGTCAGAGGTGTTACTGGCCTAAGATGCGTCGGGACATTGAGCAGTGGTGCAAAGAATGCGAGCGGTGCACTCTAGCCAAGGGAGTGGTTCCTACTGCCCGCACTTATGCAGGCCACCTATTGGCCACCAAACCCCTGGAAGTTGTCGCCATTGACTTTTCAACCCTGGAAAAAGCCAGTAATGGCTATGAAAATGTCCTCATTGTTACCGATGTGTTTTCCAAATTCACCCAGGCCTACCCAACTGCTAATCAGCAGGCAGAGACTGTGGCCAAAGTTCTTACGGAAAAGTGGTTCTACTCCTTTGGGGTGCCAAAAAGAATCCACTCAGACCAAGGCCGGTCCTTTGAGGGAGAATTGCTGAAGCGCCTGTGCAAGTTGTATGGGATTAACAAAAGCAGAACCACCCCCTATCACCCGCAAGGTAACGGGCAATGTGAACGTTTTAATCGTACACTCCACGACCTTTTACGGACCCTGCCCCCTGAGAAGAAGAAAAGGTGGCCCCAAGCTCTTCCACACTTGCTGTTTGCATACAACACATCTGTCCATCAGTCCACAGGTCACTCCCCATATGAGCTCATGTTTGGGCAGAAGCCCCAACTTCCGGTGGATTTCCTGCTGGGGCTGGGAGCAGAAGCTCCAGAAAACACACCTCCAACCGATTGGGTAACTACCCACAAAGAACATCTGGCCAAAATCTACGCTGACGCCAAGAGCCGTCTGGAGGCAGCAGCGACCACCAGAGAACGTTACGGTCAGCCTCCACCCCCCCTCCTAGTGAATGCCAGGGTGTATCGTAGAAGCCATCCACTCGGCCGGCATAAAATCCAAGATCTGTGGGACCCAAGAGCATACCGAGTGGTGAAATGCCGGGACGACAAGGGGCTGGTGTATCATATTACACCTGAAGATGGATTGGGTCCAGACATGAATGTCCACCGCTCGGAGTTAAAAGCTCTGCCAGGCCAGGATAAATCACCGGTGGGTGCTCTTGTGGACGTTCCATGTGGCACAGCAGAAAATGATGACCGACCAAAGGCCAATGAAAAGGATGAGGATGAGGATGAGGTGTGGTTCCAAGTTCTACCTAATCAGCCAGATACAAGGCCTTGCTGTGAAGCTGGACAAGATGGGACACTGGCTGGACAACAAATGCCCAGCTACTGCCCGTCACAAGGTGACTCGGAAACCCCAATGACAACAGTAGGTGGCACAGGTAGCTCCTCTCCAGAGGTGGGGTCAGACTCACCCCAAGAAATTATGCCATTGGGAGAAGACCCAGTGAGACGCCCAAGACGGGCACGAGCAGGCCAACACGCCAACCCCTTCCGGTTGCCACAGTCAGCTACCCAACACCTGGAGGGCCAACAAAACGCCATTCAGTCAGTTAACCTTACCCCCAGCTGTTATTTTAGACCATGGCATTAGAAAGAATTTGATCACCGGCACCGGGACGTGACCTTTCAAAGTGGGGGGAATATGTGACGGGTGGGAGTGGGATAAGTGAGTCACCTGTTTCCTAGCGAGTCACCTGACACTCCCTTAATTTCTTCCGGTCACATGCAGGTAAAATAGCACACCGCGAGGTCAGTCTTTTGTTTGAATTAGCAGCGCGGCAAATGCAGTGGTGAGAGCACTGTTGGAATGGGGATTCTGCCGGTGGTGATTTTACGTGAAGCGGTGCACCGTGCTTAAAATACTTTGTTCCGGTCTACATTCTATGCAACAGCACAGACGTACAGGAGTCATTTGTAGCCACTGTTTTTCCCTACCTTAGATTTATATTAAATACAAAATTAGTGGGGTGGAACATTTAAACCACATTCGCTGTTCCAGTGCAACTAGTATTAAGCCAGCAGCTCAAGGCTTGCCTTGGCGGTTATGTTCTGCTACAATGTGTGCCTTTTGACCGTGTGTGTGTGAAACCACCTCCAAGTTGTGTTTGGTTATTTATTTATTTATTGTGTTTGGCTGAGCCTACTCTTTTCTTTTCATTCCTTTGCAGTGAGAGTGCTCTCTTTTAGTGTGATTAATTATGATTTGATAGCTCTGTCACTATTGACATATTCGTGTCCTTTCGTTATCTTAAGTTTGTAGCAGGCATAGTAGCCTAACCGCAGCTCTGGTGCTGCTTGGTATTAGTGGCTTGTGTAAGCACTTTATGGGAATTGTGCAATATTGTATCACTATTTATATACAAGCTATTTATTGCCACACTGATCTTAAGTATTTATTGATAAGCATCTATTTATATCTCTGCCTGCAAATAAGACATCAGAAAATAAAGTGCATTATTTTCATACGCCGCCTCCTTTCCTCATTCATTTAATTGAATAACCCATAGTGGGGAATACCGGGTCCACGACACCCTTGTTCTAGCTAATTCTGATTCTTAGCCAAGCTTCAGTCTGGTATAGGTTACATAAACACATCCCTTAGAACTGCCTTTTTCCCAGATGCCTTCAAAACAGCTGTTGTAAAGTCCCTATTAAAGAAACCCAAATTGGATACCAATACACTAGCAAACTATAGACCGATATCAAATCTTCCATTTATTAGTAAAGTACTGGAAAATATAGTATTAGTCCAATTAAATTCCTTTCTCGAAGAAAATAACATCTTGGAAGTCTTTCAGTCAGGTTTCAGAAAATATCACAGTACTGAAACCGCTCTCACCAAAATAATTAGCGACCTCAGAATAAACTCTGATGCAAATAAAGTCTCTATCATTATCCTGTTAGATCTTAGTGCGGCATTTGATACCATTGATCACGACATCCTAATCAATAGACTTGAAAAGCTTATTGGGCTCTGACTGTGTATTGAACTGGATCAAAACATATATCAGAGGAAGGAAGTTTTGTTAGTCTAGGAGACCATATGTCTGAGAAACATGAAAGCTGCTACGGGGTGGCACAAGGGAGCTGCTTAGGTCCATTACTCTTTTCTCTGTCTTACCACTCGGTGACATCATCAGAGAATATAGTATAGATTTTCATAGCTACGCGGATGACACACAATTGTATCCGCTGAACTTAACGATGCGACAGCCATAAACTCCATTACCAACTGTTTATTGGCAATAAACAAATGGATGAACGATAATTTTCTAAAATGAATTGAGGACAAAACTGAAGTCCTACTTATCGGCCCCAAATCAAAAAGAGAGATGCTAACCAAGAATCTAGGAGGTTTAACCCGCTAGATTAAACCTGAGGTGATAAGTCTCGGTGTCATCCTGGAAGTGAATTTCAACTCCCACATTAACAAAGTGACCAAAACAGCTTTCTTTCACCTCAGGAACATAACGAAGGTACGACCATTCATAAACCAAAATGATGCCGAGAAGCTAATTCATGCTTTCATATCAAGCCGGCTGGACAACTGTAATTCATTTTTTGCTGGTCTTCCCAAGAAAACAACTGAAAGACTCATTCAAAACTCTGCAGCTAGACTATTAACCAAAACTAAAAGGAGAGAACACAGTAGTCCTGTCCTAGCTACTTTACACTGGCTTCCTGTTACCTATAGAATTGACTTTAAGGTCCTCCTCCTCACATACAAAGCTCTAAATGGACAAGGACCTAGCTACATTGCTAACTCTCTTACTAACTACACACCAGCTAGAACACTGCGATCATCAGATACAGGTCTATTACAGGTCACCAGAAGCAGTCATAAGAAGATTGGTGATGCAGCCTTTGTCAACTACGCCCCAAAATGATGGAACACCTTACCCATTAATATTAGGGAAGCAAACATGCTAGACACTTTGAAAAGGCAGCTTTTTACCAAAGCATTTTATTAGTTTTATCTGGCACTATTTATTTCTCGGTAACTTGCACTATTTCTCTGTAAAACTGTTTTAAGGGTACCATAGCACTGTCGGAAACCATATTGTGGCCTCAATATATCTCCTGTTATTCTCACAGATATTTCCCTAATGAATTTTGTAGTCCCCTGGGCGCGGTCACCTTCCTTATGCCTGTAAAGGAGAGCTACTGTCCCCCCTGAAGCCCCGCGCTCGGTGGAAGAGGACGAGAAGGCCTCTCAAGGAAGGGTATAGAAGGAAGGGTGGCCTCTGGGTGCAGAAACATAGCTAGGGAAAATATTTAAAAGGGTAAGGAGGAATCTATGAAGCAGCACTATGGTTCCGACTGAGCTAAAGACCAGGCAGAAGGGTTTTATTACTTTTATTAGATTTATTCCTTTTATCATGATTTTAGTAATCCAAGAAGCCTATCGGAACATCAGGTTCTGATACGACATCAGGTCCTGATTACTTAATGTATCATAAAAGAGCACACCTGGGCAACCAGGAAGGGAGTGCATGTGTGGGACACCTGAGATTTCCAGTGCAGGTGAAGAAGCCATGTCATGTGCCAGGAAAACTGGAGAAATTCTGAAAGAAACCTGAGGCCAGTTAATGTAATACATCCTCTCTGTCTTGCCTATTTGTGGAATTCATTGGAATATACGGTACTTTGATTTTTCCACCTTTTTGCAAGAGAAGAGGAGTTCTTTTGCTTTATGCGAGACCAATCTTTTTTGTTTGTTTGTTGCATATGGTGGCTGGATATTGTTGAAGGCTGACTTTTTCTTTTGGACCCTCCTTTGCTAAATATCACCACGGATCAATGCTTCAAGGGACTTGATATGTATGATTTCTTTGTTATTTAGTTTTGAAAATGTTTGCCACAGTTCTTGAAGCTTGTCCTTAAACTTGAAGAGAAGTGAGGAAATAGTTTGTCTTGTGTATGCAATTTGCACCTTTACAGTGTCTCGAATAATGTATAATAATTTGAGTTTCTAAGTTGAAGCCAATTTGTTATAGTCTCATATAGAAAAAGACTGTAAAATGTATCTATGTTCATATATGTATATAGGTAACAGATAACAGTGTGTTGACAAACAGACTTATAGCCCCTTTCATATTCAGTGACATAAAAATATATGTTTTATATGACCTACCTTGCATATTGATGCCATTTTAAAATGAAATGTATGCCAGGTCTTTACCACAGATTTATCATGCAAGTATGGTACATGACAAGTGTGATTCCTATATGTTCTACAGACCTTTTCCATACATAGGGTAGTGTAAGGTGCTAACAACACCAGGCCAATAAACACTGTCGACAAAGAGACAAAGAGCACTTACAAAGTGTTAGACACATGGGTGGCAATAGAGGACCCAGGGAAGCCCTTCACATTCGAGAGTTGCTCTGCCAATTCTTCAACTCCCCAAAAGGAAGTGTAAATAGTGTACATCATGTGTAAATAATTCAAAGTTTGGATTACAGTACATGGAAAGCTTTGTAAAATGTTTTTTGTAAAAGGATATTGCCCATCTATAAACTGGGCAATCTCTCTCTCTCTCTCTGTCTCTCTGTCTGTTTCTCTGTCTGTCTAGGCATCCTTGGTTTGAATGTATTTTCACTAAAGCTTCCTTGTTGACTAGGGTGACCAGACGTCCTCTTTTCCCCGGACATGTCCTCTTTTCGAGACCTAAACAATGCGTCCGGCAGGGATTCCAAAAACGTCCAGGATTTTGCTTCGTCGGATATTTGTGTTTCTCTGGGTTTTTCACAAACTAGTTATTATGCCCTTACAAGTTTTGGAAATGGTATCTCCCTTACGTTCCACCTTCTTGCGCGAGCTCTGACTGTAGAGAGAACAGTCATTGGTCGACCGATCTCAGTGTTGCCAGATACACGATAATTATCCTCCAAATACGACGATTTTGAGCCTTTGGTACGATACTTCACCATTTCCAATCTGGCAACACTGAGCACCTTGCCGCCTCCACTAGTTGCATTGTTTACAGCACATGACATCTGCAGCCATGCCGAAACGTAAACGTAAGTTCACGGACGAACTAAAAAAAAAAATACCCATGTTTTCGCCTCGGCCGTGATGCTTCGGAAGCTGAGTGCATGACTTGCAGAGCAGGCACTTACGTGTCAGTGGCAAATAAAGGTGGCAGCGATTTGGAAGCTCACGTGCACTCTGCAAAACACAAAACTGCAGCAAGAGGAGAGAGCTCATCAAAGTAAAGTGACAGACTTTTTTGTGAGTAAAACAGACACTTCTGTTACGGCTGCAGAGGGTACCCTTGCTTTTCATACAATAAAGCATCACAACAGCTGCAGATCAATGGACTGCACATCTGGTTTGCTAAAAAAGATTTTCCCAGATTCGGTGACAGCTCAAAAAAGTGCTGAAGGGGATTCTGTGCACCCAGTACAATTTCAAACACATGACCTGCAAGGATTTTCATACCTATTTGATAGGTAATCGCCGACTCATGGGAAATTCAGAGAAATATGCCCAACCACATGAGGAGGACTGAAAAGTGTCTTCATTTTCTTATTTTAATATGTGGCTATATAAAGTATTTATTATTTAGAATTTTTTATTTGTTATCATTATTGCTTCAATATATGGACAAGACACATTAAAGAAGCGCTGGACTAAATGCCACAAAAAAGATTTGTTTTACATTTGCACTTTGCAGTTTTGTTAAAGTTCAATAAATAGATGTTCATATAGTCATTTGTGTCATTTTTGTCATTTCATTTGTGACATTTGTATGCATGCACATGGTGCAGCATGCTATATGCCTAAGGTTAAGGTATGTAACATTCAATTGACCCTTCGCTAAATCCCAGTCCCACCCCATTTAATGTTGTGCAGCGTTTCGTCCTGGCTGAATTGAACCCAGATGTCACAGGGCTCTGGTAAAGCTGTTGCTTCAGTTATGGGACAAGCACTATAAGGAGATTGTACCAAAGCATCAGGAACTCTATGAAACGTTTATGAAACGGTAGCTAGGGGGTCTACATATCATAGCGCGAGCATTTAAACAGGTTAGCACATAGCTTCTAATCTAAATGATCTATCGTTACGTTATAGGCTAGTTACCTGCTTATATACCACCTGTTGCCCCAACTGCCTCCGAAACAGCCCTCCATCCGGCATCTCTTCGACGTTTGTCCTTATAATTGGCGTCACTGTATTCGTATAGGTGTTTATGTTGTTCAATTTCATATATTAGTTTCAAGTCATCCATTCTTCAACACTAGCTGCTACCTTATCTTCAAACAGAAAGTAACGTTAAATCTCCATGGTAACAGCTCTCGAGGGTTTGGGAAATAATCGAATGTATTTCTTCCTTCATTATTCACAGCAAAATATATAATTTGTATTACATTTCATAGATTTATTACCAGACTATATGAAAAAAGGGCCACGCACACCTCGCGGAAAATAATAAAATATAGAAGATGTGATTCTGCAAACAACCAAACCAAATCGATATCATATGCTACCTATGAATTGAGTACTTAAGTAACTGTTAAAGAAACTGGTTGACATTAACTTCTTTTATTGTCAACTCTGTTCGTCTAACATACATGTGACCTATCTCTGTACTTTCGCGGTCTCCTCTCCTGGCTTCCGTAGTTCGCGTTCCCTTAACTATACTACAGTAACTATATAAAAAAAAGAGAATACAGATATATGTGTAACTAATATAAAGAAATAATGACCTAATCTATTAAATCAAAAATTAAATACACTATAGTGTATCACTATTATTCCGGTCAAGTCATGCGATTGCTTCACGTTCAGAAGTAATACTTTGAATCTACTGTACTAGGATAACACCCTCATGTGGTAGACAGGTGCTATAGCTGTAACCAGTGGTTAAATTGGCTTTTGTGAGGAGGGGGAGCCCTTGTGTGTGGTCAATGGTCATCTTTCAAAAGCATCTTTATTCATATCACTCTCACATACATTATGAATTAATGCATTATTACACTAAAGGGGCTTTTTTTCCACTTCTAATGTTTAGGGGTTGAATAGTTTTTCAAACAAACAGGCTACAATTCAATGTATTATGTTTTTAACATTAAGAAACTTATTTATTATTAGCAAATAACAAAGCTGCATGAAGAATATAAAATGTATGTTCATGAGTACATTAGTGCAGCTATCATTAAAACAGACATTGGTATTTATACAGTATATCATCACTTGTTTCAGGATCATTGGAATCTATTACAGTTTTTTTTAAATTACTTTGCAGCAACAACCTTAAGTTAGCCTATATTTTGTGTAATTCAGAGCTGAAACCACAACATAGGGACACATGTCCTTATATCATATTATCCTAGTATTTTAGTTAAACTGGTATTGTCAAAAATACATTTTTAAGTAAGTATTGAAAAACTAATAGTTGAGTTTAATTATTTCAGTTAGGCCTATATTGCAAAGATCATAGGAATCTAGGTAACACTAAAGACCCCTTTGTCAGTCAATGAACTATGAAATAGGCTAACTTATTGTGTAACTTAATTGGAGACCATAAACAGAGGCAATCTTTTTTTTTTTCAAAATTGGGATTATTGGCCTGATTATATGTGACAAGATCATTACGTGAAGATCCCCATCAACATGTAAACTGGGTAATTTGATGATGCTATGCTGTCTTCAGAGTGTCAAGAGAGCAGGTAGGCTACGAGATTTGACATTTGCTAGCGGCTAGCTAGCCAGTGGTTTGTATGGTGTTGCTCGCTTTTTAGTGCGGGCGTCATTGGCCATCATAGGCGTTTGTTGTGCCCTTGTCCACCTATGGATATTAGCCCCTTGATGCGAGTTCAACTGCACTTTGTCGCAAAGTTGTGCCATGTTTTTTCTTTGGGTTAGGCTGGCTAGTTGGCTATTAGGGTCTGTTCTGAGTGAAGGCTAAGCTGCTTGGCTGCGTCCTTTAAAGTTAGCTTACCGGTAGTTAATTTGTTGTTTCAGGCTGAAATGTCAGTCTGAATACCAAAAACAGATCATAGAACACTAACCTTCTTCACACATTCTAGCGGTGGCGCTTTGATGGACAGCTTATTAACAACAACAATGATCCTTTAGAAAACCGTCTTAACAATCACCAAAGATTGTAGGTGTCGATTTTTGACGTTCACTGACGTGCAAATCACGAGAGAATCAGTAGAACGCCTCTCATAATTCCATGTATCATTGATTGGCTACAGTGTCTTTGAGTAGTCTTGTGAGTTATATAGTCTGATATTGCAATGCGTTTGTCAGGAGATGAAAAAATATTAAAAGTAGTATATGATTATTTTACACTGACGGAGACGGAGCTGAGCTCCGGCGGGGTTTGTTGTGGACCTGAGGAGGCGGAGCTGAGCTCCGGAGCGCTCCGGCCCAATTTAACCTCTGCCTGTAACCATAGACATATATAGATACATGTATAGGGCTGTAACACCCTCGTGTGCAAGACAAGTGCTATAGCTACAAGAATCCATAACAGTAATGGTGTCTTGGTGGAATTACATTTTAAGAACATAACCAACAAAATGGAACACAAGATCATATGCTACATGACCAAAGCCAAAATCATTTAAAGGAAATTAAAACCAACTAGTGTATGAACCCTGAGCTACACTTGTGAAAGGGCACTGAGCACAGGCCTGCACCAAGCAGAGAGCTGTTGTCATTGTCCATTGCAAATACAAAGCAGAGCCTGCTAACTATCTCACGAGTTTGTTCTCAGGTTTTCCCTTGATTGCTGTGAAAGGCTACATGGCACACACATCAAATAAAGCAAAAACAAAGTCTAACTAATATAGAAAAGTAACAATGTACAAATTAAGCAGCAATATACTTTAACATTGTAAGATCAATAAAAACTATTTACACTTGTATGTGTATTAAATGTAAATCTTGTACAAAACTACTTTAGTTGTTTTCTTCAGAAAGTGTTAACAATCGTAACTGTAAGTGCTTATATAAATTGCTACTTTTTAGTGTTTATGACAAGCATTACATTATAAAGGTTGCTTATTTTTTATAGTGTAGCCAATAAAACGGAATGTATCTAGCTATTATGAAGCTGTGTTGTGTGCCCTTTAGGAAAAAAAAGAATAAAACAGCTACACATGTGCATATGAAAGTGGGTGTTACCAAAATAAGGTAGAGTATGTACTTAGAATTTCCTTTATTACTATAGTTTTTAAGAGGTAGATTCTGAAGAAGTAGCACTCAGTATCATGGTTTGGACACTGTATGTATGTATGGACTGTCTCGCTGATATATCCACATGGATGAAAAATCACCACCTTCAGCTGAACCTGGCCAAAACGGAACTGATGGTCTTCCCAGCCAAACAGGTCATCCACCACAACATCAAGATCAATACTGACTCTTTATCTCTTGCTCCATCCAAAACAGCAAGAAACCTCGGGGTCATTATTGATGACCAACTGACCTTCACGGCCCACATCGCCTCTGTCTCCAGGTCGTGCCGCTTTGCGCTATACAACATCCGCAAAATCAGGCCGTACCTAACCCAGTATGCCACCCAGCTGCTGGTGCAAACCTTGGTGAGCTCCCGCCTTGACTACTGCAACGCCCTCCTAACGGGCCTGCCGGCTTGCGTGGTGAAACCACTACAGATGATCCAGAACGCGGCGGCGCGTCTGGTGTTCAACCAACCGAAAAGGGCACACGTCACCCCGCTACTCATCGAGCTCCACTGGCTGCCAGTAGCTGCTCGCATTAAGTTCAAGTCACTTATGCTTGCCTACAGAGTGCTTACTGGTTCTGCTCCCACCTACCTAAATGCTCTTGTAAGGGCAAATGTTACACCCAGGACGCTGCGCTCGTCTAGTGAGCGTCGTTTGGCACTGCCGTCCGTGCAAGCACGGCAATCCAGACTATTTTCATTTGTAGTTCCACGTTGGTGGAACGAACTGCCTAGTACTACCAGAGCAGGGGCGTCCCTCTCTACCTTCAAGAAGCTTTTGAAGACCCAACTCTTCAGAGAGCACCTCCCCTCCTAACTGGCACCTGACTAGCGCTTAACTTGCACTTCAGCAGTTACATTCCTGCACTTCTTTTTTCCTCTTTTCTAGGTTGTTGTTTTTCTAATTCTCATGTAAAGTAGTATTTATTGTTACACCATGCTTTTTTATTGCTCTTAGCTTGACTGTTCCCTCCCTTGTACGTCGCTTTGGACAAAAGCGTCTGCTAAATGACTAAATGTAAATGTAAATGTATGTGGTTTTGTTTATTGCACGGTGTAATTTCATGTGACATCTGCTTATCTCATTACAAACACCTCCAACTTATAAATACCTCACATAATGGCTGTGGCTGCAATGAGGTCACTAACAAAGTCCTTATAAGTAAGTCTAGCCACTCGGCAGCCATCTTGGCAATGCCTCCAGGCAGGTATTTTGGGCAAACAAGATCAGGCTCCTATCTGATGGGGAGAGATTCATAATTCCCCATAGAATGGTCAAACAGACCTTTAAGGTGCAGATCTGTACACAGATCTGCCATTTTTCGCATTGCAGACTCATTTATTTTGCCTTCACTGTTTTTTCTCCCCCCTTATAATGTCTCTGACCTCTGGAGAGATCACATTCAAAAATATTTACTGACTGGACACTCTTCCCCTCCTGTAATGCTCAGAGACCTTTTGATATATTTCCCATAAATACTGCAGTATAAATTACACCTTTCATTGGTGTTTTTCAAACCATTCTTCAGACAGAAACTGAGTTGCTGCTTTGGACACAAATAAGTATTAGCTCATGTCACGTTGAAGATGTATAGAATAGAAATAGAAAAGCTATTATTGTCATTGTGTTCGCATACAACGACATTTGGAGTGCTGCTCCTGTTGTTGCGACGAGGGACAACATATAACACAATACCAACATATAACACAACAATATTATAACTATCATAAAACAGTATGAATAGCTTAAAGATATATATATATATATATATATATATATATATATATATATATATATATATATATAATATTAGGAGTATATATATTAGGAGTTCAAGTAAAGTACTTCCCTGAGGAACAATAAATACAGCAACAGTACTTCCCTGAGGTGCTTTACAATAAATACAGTAACAGTTTTGTTTATACACATGTATAAGGTGACTGAGATGCCATATGTGACTTGCAGTCAATAAAGTGATTAGTGTATAAATATTGCACAATGAAATTCTATGTTAAGGACATGTCTGTATTTAGTGTTCTTATGGCCGTCGGGAAAAACTGTTTTTTAGACGCATGGTCCTTGCTCTAGAGGACCTGTGCCGTCTGGCTAAGGGCAGGAGAGTAAACAGGTGGTGGCCTGGGAGAGAAGAGTCTTTCAAGATGTTATTGGCCTTCCCAAGGTAGCTGGAGCGGGCAATGGATTCCAGGGAGGGCAGTGAGCAGCCAGTGATTTTTCGGGCTTTGTTGATGACCCTTTGGAGGGCTCGCTTGTCTGCTGCTCTGCGTACTACGCAGAGATGCTGTAGGTTAATACACTTTCGATAGTGGTGCGGTAGAAGGCCACCATCAGATTACACTCTATGTTGTTTTTCCTGAGTACTATCAAGAAGTTTAGTCGCTGCTGTGCCTTTTTGACTGTTTCTGAGGTGTTGGCAGACAATGAGAGGTCATCTGATAAGTGGGCTCCTAGGAACTTGAAGGTGTGGACCAGTGCTGAGCGTGATGGTGGAGGCCAAGTTTTACAGTTTGTGGGCGGTTTGTGAGGAAGTATTTTATCCAGGTTCAGATGGAGGGGGAGAGGCCTAGTGCAGTTAGTTTGCTGACTAGTATGTCAGGGATGAGTTGCTGAGTTGTAGTCTATGAAGAGCATTATATGCTTAGAGTATGCGCATGTGTGTGTGGGTGAGTGATAGAGAGAGAGAGAGAGAGAGAGAGAGAGGGAGGGGAGGAGGGAGAATGTTGTGTATTAGCTCATTACATGAGAATAAAACGTCTTCACAATGATGCTAAATGTGAGGGTGACTTAAAACATATTTATTATGGTCCAGTAAAACCTTTGGAATTAAGCTACTCAAAACCAACCATTGCCCTTTCATGTGACAAAAAAAACAATGTTTAAAACTTGCGACACCACGCGTGTCACTATGACTGCAACTCTGTTTAAAGGTCAGACTGACATCTGTTGACCCTAGGTACATTTTGTGAGGAATGAGCACCACTGAACAAAAATCAATTGTTTTTAAACGGGAATATGAAGACATTGTTTGGGCTGAAATATTGTATGCCACTACTATCACCACTACTCATATTATCTGAACATGAAATCTTAAATGTGCTCATTACACATATGAACTCTATTACACTATTCCAGACCTTAAAAAAGTTTTAATAAAGTTCCTTACCAAAGAACTCCAATAGGTTTTTTTACAGACCTTTTCCATATAAATGTAAGGTGCTAACAACACGGGGCCCAAGAACACTGTTGTAAATATATGTAGGCACTCTAGTGTAAGTTTGTAAGTTGCTTTTATTTATTCATCAGTTAAATAAATAAATGTAAATGTAAAAACACAAGAGTGTTATCTACGTTACAGAGACACTGTGCCCTTACAGACCTCTTTTTACTAAGTGGCATGTAGTAATGTCAGCGGTACTTTTAAAGTCTCTGATCTTTTGTCCTTTTTAAAAGCTGCAGTCATGAAAACAAATGTATGTTAAAAAATACCCAGGCCATCAGTTTAGAATTAGTAATCTTTTTCAGTTGGTCATTATAATTGAAGAAAAAGTCAAATATATATGAGGTTTCAAACTACATTCACATTTCAAATGGCAAACTGGAAATATTGATCGATTTCTCAGTGCAGGAAAAAAAACAGATAGCCACCACCCAGGTCACAGGAATAGGGTCAGGTTAACCTGATTTGGCCAGAACATTTGGCCACAACTTTGTGTGTACAAAGAAGGGTCAAATGATAGTTAATGATATATTTGAGATTGAATATCTCAGCCAAATTTTTTATATAAAAGGGGACCACTTCTTCAGATGTTGTTCTTTACATCTCTTCAGCTATGAGAGTGGTTGTGTTTGCACTGACTCTAGCCCTTGTGGGTAAGTTGCTAAAACCTTTTTCAATTCTGGTTGAAAATATTCAAGTTCAGAGTAATTAGTTAACATAAAAATGTATGAAGATTTGACATTCAATTCTAACAAAATATCTCTTTTCTTATTTTAATTATGTTCTAGCGAGTCAACATATTAACCTTGGTGAGTATAAGCAGTTGACAACCGTCTTAAAGATTAGATTATTAGAGGAACCGGGGAAAAACATTTAAATGTAAAATGTTCTTCACAGCAACCTGTCTCACTCTTTCGACAGCTCCTGAGTTTGCTGCCGCTAAGACCTATGTGTACAAATATGAGGCACTGCTCCTGGGCGGACTCCCTGTGGAAGGTCTGGCCAGAGCAGGAATGAAAGTCAGCAGCAAGGTTCTCATCAGTGCTTTGGCTGGGAACACCTACTTGCTGAAGGTAATCTGATGTTCTGTTTCTGATTAGCACAATGATGTTTAATTAGCATCAGAACTGAACCCTATGTATCCTTAGCTCTTGGATCCTGAGATCTTCGAGTATAGCGGTGTCTTCCCAAAGGACCCCTTCGTTCCAGCCACCAAGCTCACCTCAGCACTGGCCGCTCAGCTTCTGATTCCCATCAAGTTTGAGTACGCTAATGGTGTTGTCGGCAAGGTGTTTGCTCCAGCTGCAGTCTCCCCTACAGTGCTGAATCTCCACAGAGGTCTCCTTAACATTCTTCAGCTCAACCTCAAGAAGACCCAGAATGTTTATGAACTGCAAGAGGTGAGACAAAACTAAATGAAGAATCATATTCTACTATTTTCACGTGATGTCCTGCCATATTACTAACATGTCTATCTTTGATCTAAAGGCTGGAGTTCAGGGAGTGTGCAAGACCCACTATGTCATCAGTGAGGATGTCAAGGCAGAGCGCATTGTTGTCATCAAGTCCAAGGATCTCAACAACTGCCAGGAGAGGATCATCAAGGATTTGGGCCTGGCTTACTTGGAAACACTGGTAAGCAAAACAAGGTCACTTAGTTTAGATCTGATAATGCTTGGCCAAATACATTTTCTAAAAACGTTCTATTCTTACACATACAGCAAGCAAAGAGCCTGACTGGAGCCGCAACCTACAGCTACATCATGAAACCAAGCGCCACTGGTGCTCTGATCACTGAAGCTACAGTCCGGGAACTTCATCAGGTCACACCTGTTGCTGAGATGGGTGGAGTTGCACAGATGGAAGCCAAGTATGGCTTTTCTTGTATCTTGCATTATCCTATCATAGAAAATGCAGATATCTTATGAAGTAATGCCTTTATAGCTAAATCTGTTTTTCTTTTTCTTACCAGACAAAGCCTGACCTTCCTGGAGCTTGAGAAAACCCCCATTGTGCCCATCAACGCAGATTATGTGGCCCGCGGATCCCTGCTCTACGAGTTTGCCACTGAAATTCTTCAGACTCCAATTCAGCTCCTGAGGATTAGTAATGCACCGGCTCAGGTGAAATTACAGCCTTGCATAGGAACCCCTGTGTGCCACCATTTTCTAAACAAATTTTCAGATGCCTCACAATCTCTGTACCTTTTTTTCAGATTTTGGAGATTCTGCACCATCTGGTTGCAAACAATGTGGCTAAGGTCCATGAGGATGCTCCTCTGAAGTTCATCCAGCTGATCCAGGTGTTGCGTGTGGCCAGCTTGGAGAACGTTGAAGCCATCTGGAGTCAGTTTAAGGCCAGACCAGAATACAGGTATGAATTGCCTCATATTCAGTATTTTTAAATACATAAATAAATATTATATATTTATGTATATATACTCCATATGGACACTGGTTTGTTATATCTATTAAGTGCAACATGAATGTTTCAGACGTTGGATTCTGGATGCCATTCCTGTTGTTGGAACACCAGCTGCTGTTATGTTCATCAAGGAGAAGTTCCTGGCTGATGACATCACCATTCCTGAAACAGTTCAAATTCTTTTGGCTGCTGTGCATATGGTTCCTGCTGATATGGAGATCATCAGACTCACCTCTGTAAGGGCACCAAAGAATTGTAGGTTTTCATAATTGTTTTTTAGGAGGACAATATTCATAACTCTTCTTTCTCAATCATACAGATACTGGCTCTCCACCACAAGGTTCAGGCAAACATTGTTCTGCGTGAGATTGCTATGCTGGGTTATGGCACCATGATTGCCAAGTACTGTGCTGCAGTTCCTACTTGCCCAGCTGAACTCCTGAAGGTGAATGTTTCCCCTTTATCCTCAGAATTTTTCCTGAATTTACATATCATTTTTTTCTGGACTGAAAATACTCAACTTCTTTCTCCAGCCCATCCATGAGCTTGCAGCTGAGGCTATTGCTAATGCTGATATTGCTGAAATCACCCTGCTGGTCAAAGTTCTGGGTAACGCTGGCCATCCTGCCAGTCTTAAACCAATCATGAAGCTCCTCCCTGGATTTGGCTCTGCAGCTGATGCTCTCCCCATCAGGGTTCAAGTCGACGCCATCTTGGCTCTCAGAAGCATTGCTAAGAGGGAACCTAAATTGGTGAGCCTAGCCACATTTCTGTCGACATGGGCCATTGGAAAAAATCAAGGTTTCATTTCTTATTGTTTATACGTATTCGGTCTTGTAGATTCAGCCAGTGGCCCTGCAGCTGTTCATGGACAAGGCTCTTCACCCTGAATTGCGTATGGTGGCTGCTGTGGTTCTGTTTGAGACCAAACCCACAGTTGCACTGGTATCTACTATTGCTAGCATTCTGAAGAAGGAGACCAGCATGCAGATTGTCAGCTTTGTGTATTCCTACATCAGATCCCTCACCAGGAGCACTGCCCCAGACTACGCCACTGTGTAAGTGCACCCTGTTATGGCTTTCCATATTTCACTTTTCTCATGAACCATGTTTGGTAGTCTAACACGACAATTCATGCCCATTTTAGTGCTGCTGCCAGCAATGTTGCCATCAAGATCTTGAGCCCCAAGCTGGACAGACTGAGCTACCGTTTCAGCAAAGCAATCCACCTTGATATCTATAGAAGTAAGCATGTTTTTCAATTTTCTTAATAAATCCTGAATGAATTTTTAAATGTCTCCAACTTTAACATGACATTCTCTATTATTAAAGGTCCCATGATGGCTGGTGCTGCTGGTAGTGTTTTCATCATCAACGATGGTGCCACCATTCTGCCCACAGCCGTTGTGGCCAAAGCTCGTGCCTATCTTGCTGGAGCTGCTGCTGATGTTCTTGAGGTGGGTTAAATAACAATAAGCTCGAATAAAGTGTACGACTGAAACAACTTCCATCTCTGTGATCACCATGCTCCTCTGATCACACTGTCTCTCTCTCAGGTTGGAGTTAGAACTGAGGGAATTCAGGAGGCCCTTCTAAAAACTCGTGTTTTGAAAGATCTGGAGGATGACAGGCTCACCAAGATGAAGCGCGTCATGAAAGCAGTAAGTCAAATTTGTATTAATTTTCACGTAAATATTTCCACATGTACGTTTTTGATGACATTGAAATTCTAATATTTGACTTATTTTCTGTTTCTTGTAGATTAATGAATGGAAGGCCTTGCCAAATAGCCAGCCACTGGCATCTGTCTATGTCAAATTCTTTGGACAGGAGATTGCCTTTGCAAACATTGACAAAGCTATTGTCGATCAAGCAGTTCAGGTAAGGAATTTAGTTTTCACTCTTTTCACTTTACACACTAGAATTATGAGCTGTATTTTAGTGCATTGTTTTAGTGGGGCAGTGTGTGAAAGGTTATTTTCAGTATGGACATGTTATTATCTTTCCCATCTCCAGCTTGCCACTAGTGCCGATGCCAAGCTCCTGCTGAAGGATGCCCTGAAAGCACTGCAGACTGGCATTTCAGTTCAGGCCGCTAAGCCTCTTCTGGCTGCTGAGATTCGTCGCATCTTCCCCACTGCTGTTGGTGTGCCAATGGAGCTCAGTCTCTACTCTGCTGCTGTTGCTGCTGCCTCCGTTAAAGGTAGGATCACAATAATTAAGCAAGAGTTTTTGGCACCTGATTTGGCACAATGGCTTTTCTTTTGCTATTGTGACTAATTCCTTACGGTGCTGTGTGTTATTGGTTTCCTGTTTGTTATTTGTTGTTATTTGTTTTCTTTTACTATTATGACTAATTCCTTGTGTGTTATTTGTTTCCTTATCTAACCCCACTGCCTCTGTGTGCAGTTAAAGCAACATTCACATTTTTTTTGTCCTTTATAACATTTTTTAATTCTATAATTACCTGACATCTTTCCTCTGCATGTTACAGTTCGGGCAATCATCAGCCCACCTCTTCCTGAACCTCTCAGTGCTGTCACTGCTGCTGAGCTTCTGAAACTAGACATTAAGTTGGAAGCTGAGGCCACTCCAAGGTACACCTATTTCCACATATCCACACACTTTCATTTTAATAGAATACACAGAAAATGTTCTAATATGTATTTTTCTTTTCCTTAGCATTGCCATGCACACCTTTGTTGTAATGGGAATCAACACTGCCTTGATTCAGGCTGCTATTATGGCTCGGGCCAAGGCCGTCACTGTGCTGCCCGTTAAACTGGAAGCAAGAGCAGATATTCCCAAACTGAACTTCAAGATTGAGCTTCTCCCCGTTGTGACACCAGAGCACATTGCAAACATTCGGTAATAATACCTGCGTTGAAGTAAATGTGAAAAATAATATAGATTATATAATATAGACTTTCATGATGCTAAGCCTGCATTCTTTTTATTGTTACTAGTGTTGAGACCCTGGCTATTGCCCGCAACATTGAGGATCTTGCAGCTGAGAGAATCACACCAATTGTACCAGTTATTCCTGCACAACGGATGTCTGCTGAGAGGTCTTCTATTGATCGTAGCATGGTAGGTCTAATGGAAACTTTTTTTCATGCTTTGAGGCATTTTCTGACTCTGTTCTGCAGTGTGAACATGATTCTTTCTACCACAGTCTTCCTCCGAGGTATCATCTGAAGTACAACCTCAGTTGAGAGCAGGAACACCCATCCACAAGATCATTTGTGTCCCAGCTCCCCTTCTGGGAATCAAGGGATGCTTTGAGCTCACCTCTAGCAATGCTGCTCTCATCAAGGACATTCCTCTGCTTAACCTGATCGGACAGCATTCAGCTCTTGTTGCTGTGAAACCAGGTAGGTTTCTTTTTGTGTGTTTTTAAAATGAATTTCTGCAGCGGATAGCTCAGTCAGTTTAATTATGTTTTTTTCTTTTTGTGTAGCTGATGGCCCAGCCATTGAGAGACTGGAGGTTGAAGTACAAGTTGGAGCCAAGGCTGCAGAGAAGCTCCTGAAGGAGATCAACATTATTGACGAGCTGAGCCCTGAGGGAAGAGTCATCGTGTCTAAACTGAAGAAGATCCTTGAGCCTGCTATGAAGCGCTCCAGCTCCAGCTCCAGCTCCAGCTCCAGCAGCCTCCTCGACTCCTTGTTCAGCTCCTCCAGCTCTTCCAGCTCGTCCAGCTCCAGCATGTCAAAGGTGAGTTTGGGTCACATAATATATAATTTTCTTCCATGTAAAGATATCTCAAAATTGTATTTGAAATGACACATTATTATAACTGTGAGCATTTGACTTTAATGTGCCTGGAGGTTGTTTTCAGTTGCTTTGTTATACATTTGGTTTCACACAAAGTAAAACATGCTTTTGACATTTTTTGATCTTACTAACCCATAGGTTTCACTTAAGGAGTATCCTTTCAAGAAATTCCACAAGGATCAGGTAATTCCCCTTATTCTTTTGATCGTATCTATTCATATTTTTAACCATTGAATGTAAGAAATGAATATATCCACTGGAATTGCATCAGTAGTACAAATGAGGTCTGACTTTGATAACTGTGCTTTGCTCTCAGTACCTGGTCTCTCAGAGAATCTCCGCTCAGAATCTCAGAAGCAGTGGAAGCAGTGCATCCAGCTTTGAGGCCATTTACAAACAGGTGAGGTCCATCAAATACCGCAAAGCTCAAAGTAATGGATTGGGTCTGGGTGAAAATGAATAAGAGGTCATTCTCAATATGTCACTTTTTATCCGTACTTCCAGACTAAGTTCCTTGGTAATGCCGTCGCTCCTGCTGTGGTGGTCATGTTCCGTGCTGTGAGAGCCGACCAGAAGTTGCTGGGATACCAGGCTGCTGCCTATCTTGATAAGGCCAACAGCAGGGTGCAGACCATCATCTCTGCTCTGGCTGAAACTGACAACTGGAAGTTGTGTGCTGATGGTGTCCTCCTGAGCAAACACAAAGTCATGGTGCGATTCTGTCACATTTCATGTTTTATTTATTTAAGGCTTTAAAGTCATTTTGAGACTTTGGTGTAAATATTTAAGCATTTTAATCTTCTGTGAAATCAGGCTAAGGTTGCCTGGGGAGCAGAGTGCCAGGAATTTGCCACCATCTTGAAGGCTGAGGCTGGTCTCCTTGGAGAAATTCCTGCAGCCCGTCTGGAGCTGGAATGGGTGAAGATCCCTGCTATTGTCACTACCTATGCAACCAGGTACTCTGTCATTAAACAAAGAGTTATATTTCAAAGTAAATATCCACTCCATATAAATTCTTGACATTGTATATTATCTGTGTCCCCCAAGGCTGGCTAAGTACATTCCTGGTGCTGCTTTGATGGGCGGAATCACTGTCAGTAAAGCCAAGAACAGTGAAAAAGAATTGGAACTGACTGTTGCCATCCCCACCGAGAGGACAGTCGATGTCATTGTGAAACTGCCACTGGTAAATATCTCCAAATAGTTTCATTGTGATGATTTCTAAACGCATCAGTCGTGTTGATGTTCGTCACACTGTATGCTTTGTGTGTGTGTAGATGACTCTTTCCAAACTGGCCCTGCCTCTGCCCATTGCCCTGCCTATTGGTGCTGATGCTGTTATCCGCACCATTCCCGAGGACAACATTCTTGACCAGTTGCATTTCCTGTATGCTGAGGCTACCTCAGGTAGGACAAAACAAACAAAGTGTGAAAAGGGTGTGAAAGTTTGATTCACTTCTGGTTTCAGCACTGTCTTACATGAGGATGTTCATAATTTATTTTAGCTCAATGCAGCCTGGTCCAAGACAAACTGACCACATTCAACAACAGGAAATACACACTTGAGATGCCACAGTCCTGCTATCAAGTGTTGGCTCAGGACTGTTCTTCAGAGCTTAAATTCATGGTTCTGCTGAAGAAGGATCAGCTCACTGAACAGAACCACATCAACGTGAAGATTGCTGATATGTGAGTATTCTTAAATAGTGAGTACCCCATTACAGTATATCATAATGATGGAGTTCGGAAAGCTGAAGATTTTGCTGTAACCTTCTTCAGGGATGTTGACCTGTTCCCCACTGGAAGTGATGTGCTGGTAAAGGTTAACGGAATGGGGGTTCCTATTTCCAGCCTTCCATACAAACATCCCTCAGGTAAACTAAACATATTCATCTTCATCTATTATTCCAAAAATACTGATTTGCTTATAATTTGTGTTTATAATAAAATGGTTCTGGTTTTAGGCTCCATCCAGATCAGACAGAAAGCTCAGGGCCTAGTACTTCATGCTCCTAGCCTTGGTCTTCAGGAGGTTTACTTCAGCAAGGACACATCGAGGGTAAATACAGCTTGAATGCAACTTTCATGTGCAGCATTTTTTTAAGAAATTCAAAACAACTCAATAAAACTCAAACTCAATACCTGTGTCCTTCAGGTTAATGTTGTGGACTGGATGAAGGGACAGACTTGTGGTCTCTGTGGTAAAGCCGACGGAGAGATCAAACAGGAGTATTCCACCCCAAGTGGTTACCAGACCAAGAGCCCTGCCAGCTTCGCCCACTCCTGGGTGCTTCCTGCCGAGGGCTGCCGTGACAGCACTCGTAAGAGAGATACCTTTCAGCAATCACATACTGATTTTTAGGCAAAGGTCTGTCACATGTAATGTGCTGACACATCTTTGTATTTGTTTCAGAGTGCCGTCTGAAGCATGAATCTGTGAAACTGGAGAAGCAGATGATTGTGGATGGACAGGAGTCTAAATGCTACTCTGTTGAGCCAGTGCTGCGCTGTCTGCCTGGTTGCCTGCCAGTGAAGACCATGCCAGTCACCATCGGATTCCACTGTCTGCCCACTGGTATGTCTCAGATGCTACTTGATGGATACTTAAAAACTGATTTCCTAGTTGATCTATACATTTGTGTTGTGAAGAGCCAGCTTATCTGACACTACTTGTCTTTTTCTCCTGTTTAGGTTCAAGCTCTGTGGATCTGAGCAACATCTCTGGTAAGAGTGTGGACCTAAGGGAGACTGCAGAGGCCCATATGGCATGCCAGTGCAATGCCCATTGCGCATAGAATGTTTTAAATTCCGGTCCATATATTTGTTAATTACCTATCCCTGTCATTAAATGTCTTAATGATAAATCCCATGTATGCCACTGAATTTTAAAATAAAGACATATTGAGCACAAATTTTTGTCTCTAACATTTCATTACAATTTCAAATTTTGTTCCAATATGCATTCACTATTCACTGAGTTCTGTGTTATGGATGGGTTTATCAGTGACCAGTCCACTCTTTGATCAACTTTGGTCTTTTGGTTAAAACTCAATTCATAAAAGATTACCTTGATCTTGATATCCTTTTCCAGAAGTGAAGTCCTTACTACTCCCCACTTTAAGTTAAGATTTTAAAAGCTACTGCAACTGGTGCCCTAATAATCAACAATTCCAAACATCCTACACTGCTCCAATGTCCAATCAGCTTTTCCATATTGTTAGATCTTGCTGACAAATGTTAGCTAACTAACAATACAAAATATATAATTGAGTGTGGGAAGGATGCACTTGACAGCATGCCGTTGTGTACAGTATGTGCAGTAAAGCTAGAGCATCAAGCAGATCTGTCACTAAGACATTTTAAATAAAATCAAGGTACCTTCAACAGGACAGCAACAAAAAAATAAACACAAACTGGGGGGCAGCAATAGTTTGTGTGTCAGCTTAGGGTACAAACTGTGACATTTTGTAAATATTAATTATTTTCTTTAATTACTAAATAATTTGTATGAAACATTATGAGCCTTTATGAAGTAGTATAATAAGAAAGGCAAGCTGTCATGTTGCACTCCTCTTCTTCACCCTCTGTCCATGTGCGGCCAGGAGAGTGAGGAAGGCATCCTATAAAAAAAAGTAATGAAATTTGTTTAATAATCAGCTTAAAGTCAGGCATACTACGGCAATATCAGTAGATCTCATTTCCAGCCTGCACACCTTCAAACAGAAAACAGGCTGATGTCCCATGCTCACCATAAATTACAATTAGGTCTACATTCTGTTAATTAGCCAACATGGTAACTAGCCAGCTAGCCAGCAAGCTTATGTAGGCCACTTCACTCAAGTTAGCCTTTCTTCACGGGGAATGCAAAGCAAAGTTACTGTACTGTACTGTTATCCGTTGGCTTCTTATGATAATTGAACATTGGGATAAACTAAACCTCTCACAATCCGTCTTTCAAGATTGCCTTCCAAGACTGTGAAAGGGTGGTACTTATATACATATTCCTCGATTTTATTATGATTTTATTAATTATTTGAACGTGTGCTATATACATAAAATCCATTATTATTATCATTATTACTATTATAATATAGGGTAACATCAACAACACGAAGATAACCTGCCCGGTGCAGTTTAGAGATGCAGACAGTGTAAATTGCCATGACAGCATAACATTACCTCGGGTAAAATGTATCCACCTCTCATAGAGTTAATCAGGAAATTATACCCGTAGTCACAACTTACTTCTGCAGCACTTACTTCTGAACCGTTTTATCAATTCTTATTCTAAAGTAATTAAAGTCAGAAAGAGTTTCAAAAATGGTACAGATTCTAATCGCATATTTGTGATTACACACTCCTACTCCTCAAAGTCCTGTAGAATAGAATTCCTTGTCCAAAGCGACTTACAAAACATTGAAAACAGACATTAGAAAACAGATAAATATCAAAAAACATAAAAAAGGCAGTAATACTAACCTAATGGAAAAAAATTCTACAAACAATACTATTATTAGAACTGACCCATGGCATTTAAATAGACAGGTGCCGATCCAGTGGCTGTTTAATATAAGCCAGAGTGAGGGATTTGAATTTAATTCCAGCAGCTATGAGCCAGTGAAGGGGGACTAGCAGAGGAGTTACATGTATCCTCTTTAGTTGATCAAAGACCAAACGTGCCCCTGCATTCTGTGTCATCTGCAACAGTTTCACTACACAGGCAGGCAGGCCTGTTAAAATTGCATTGCAATGGTCTAGTTTAGACATAACCAAAGGCCTGCACAATAGGTTGTGTAGCATATCAGAATCAGAATCAGAATAGTATTTATTGCCAAGTAGGTTTACACCTACCTGGAATTTGTTCTGATGTATAGGTGCATACAGTAAACATAAAAACATACAAACACAGTAAGTACTACACATAACATAAAACATAAAAACACAGTAAGTACTACACAAACACAATAAGTACTACAATACAAAAAGCAGGGCAGGAGTGCAAAAGTGGATGTGCAATGTGCAGTGTGCAATGTAGTGTGTGTTAACATAACACAGGCTTGAGGTGTGGGGGCGGGATGAGAGTCCACGTCAGGTGGCCTTGTCACTAAGGCCAACGGCAGCCGGGAAGAAGCTGGTTTTGTGGCGTGAGGTTTTGGTCCTGATGGACCGCAGCCTCCTGCCGGAGGGAAGGACCTCGAAAAGTTTGTGACCCGGGTGTGAGGGATCGGCCACAATCTTACCTGCCCGCCTCAGGGTCCTAGAGGCAAACAGGTCCTGTAGAGAGGGCAGATTGCAGCCAATCACCTTCTCGGCGGAACGGATGATACGCTGCAGTCTGCCTTTGTCATTGGCAGTGGCAGCAGCGTACCAGACGGTGATGGAGGAGGTGAGGATGGACTCGATGAGCAGGTGTAGAAGTGCACCATCATTGTCTTTGGCAGGTTAAACTTCTTCAGCTGCCGCAGAAAGTACATCCTCTGTTGAGCTCTTTTGGTGAGGGAGCTGATGTTCAGCCCCCACTTGAGGTCCTGGGAGATGATGGTGCCCAGGAAGCGGAAGGACTCGACTGGGGAGTCACTCAGGGTGATGGGGGTGGGTGGGGCTGGGTTCCTTCTGAAGTCTACGACCATCTCCACTGTCTGAGTGTATCTCACTGTATTGAGTGAGATAGGGGCTGATCTTTCAAATATTATAGAGTGTGAACCGACAAGACCTCAGGACAGAAGCTCAGATAAATTGAAACAGTTGGTCACCAAATATAACTCCCAAGTTTTGTGTATATTTAGTTGGGGTCAATGAATTACCTCAAGGAATTAGTTGTCCCCTACTGCCCACCAAGACCACTTAATTCCCAGAGTGCAGGCAGAGGCTTCTGCTTGCAAATGCCAATTGCTGTGAAAACATTGTTCCTCATCACCATACCCATTAACTTGATCTAATTCAGTGGCGTAACGTAGTTACGACGGGCCCAGGTGCAGGTATCACGGGCCCTAGTCAGTGGCGTAAGGCAGTGGTTCCCAAACATTTTACAGTCCCGTTCCCCCTTTTTCCATGTTTGTAATCACCGCCTCCGCCACGCCCCCTCCCCCTCCCGCATATTCCGCCTTCAGACTATTTTGATTGATGTAAATATGTCTATGGCCCATGGCTACGGGCCCCGAAGACCCACGGGCCTAGGTGCGGCTGCACCTGCTGCACCTCCTATAGTTACGCCCCTGATCTAATTACAGAAACCCTCATCCTACACCCACTCATCACACTGTCATGCACTTATTCTACCTTGTACCCTGTACTAGCCTTTACCTGCAATGTAAAGAATTGCCACAATCAACATAGTTTTCTGTTTCATTGCTCTTCTTACCCTTGCATTAGTAACCTTACATATCTACAACCTACAATACTTGAATGCTCTCTCCCCACGTTATCCACAATCAGTTTTGCATGCATCATGCATCTATGTTTGTATGCATTGTGTACATTTACCACATGTATGCTTGCATGCTTATCCTGACCCGTGTACGGATTAATCTGCCATGTTTCTGATTGTCTCCCCCCTTCTTTTTCTATCTCTACCTCTCTACTAGGCTGGCTCCAAGCGGATAGGTCCCCCTATTCAGCTTAGGCTTGCGCGCCCCTTCCCTTTATGCACTGACATTTCTCCAGATTCCTTGAATATTTTAATTATTGTATGCACTGTGGAGGGTAAAATATCCCTTACTATCTTTCTTTGAGAAATATTGTTTTTAATTGTTTTCAATTATTTGCTCACACATTTGTTGGCAAACTGGCGATCATCGGCATATTTTTGCTCCTTAAGGACTAGGCCTTTCCTGGATGCTGCTTTTGAACTAAATTATGATTACAATGACCTGTTGACATCACTTGTTTCAAATCACATAATTATTTAATTATTCTACCTCATTACTACCCCTAAATTGTCCCCGTCCCAACTTTTTTTTTAATGTGTTGCAGAATGAATGGCAGGAATGGATGTATATTTACAAATGTATCAAATGAAGTTTAACAGACAAAACATGAAATATCTTGTGTTCATACTGTCTGCAATGAAATACAAGTCAAGGTACATTTATAAATCACTGCTTTCTTTTTCAGTTGCATTTTCCATACCGTCCCAACTTTTTCTGATTTGGGGTTGTAAATAAAATTGAATTAAATTAAGATTTACCGAGCTGGATGTTAATATTTTGTGGGGTAGCCGAGTTGTCTGGGAATACGAGAAGCTCAGTTTTAGAAAGATTGAGCTGAAGGCGACGATCCATTATCCAAACTGAAATATCACTGAGGCATGCAGAAATTCGTAGAGTCATCCTGGGGGAACGACAAGTACAGTGGAGAACAGTTGTCATCTGCATAGCAGTGATAGGGTTCCCGTAGGGAAAGCCAGTTCATAAATCGTTTGCATTTGAACAAAAACCATGTTGTTTGAAAGCATGACATTGTCCAGTAAGCAGTTATTAACTTATCTCACTAATAAAACGTGATAATGTTTTAAAACAGGCCTACTGCTGTAACTGATCAAATTCTCAAAGAGATTGTATCTATGCCATCGATTTCCATGTCAATATTTATTATGGCTCTATATGATTGTGGAATATATCGACTTTAATGGCCAATGAGAGAATTTCCAATAGACGGGCTTCTGGCCAATGTTAAGGCGTGTTTGCTGACGTGTTGAGCAAAAAAAAAAAAACAGGGTTCATGTTTTGAGGGTATGGGTTAACTGGCGAGCTAGCTGGCTAGCTTCCCTGTCAAGCGACCTATGCTTGTGACGAGTGATTTTACAAGAACTGGGAAGATTACGGGGGGAGGCTGACCTTGGAATAGGTTTCCCCCCTGGATCTAGAGACATGGAGTCACCTACAGAGTTAGAAATTTTGGAACTCAGGTAAAATTAGTTTACTTGCTAATTTAATCTCCGGTTTTGACAGCTAGCCATCTATCGCCCAAATCCAAACTAGCTAACCAGCAAGCTATGTGAGTTAGGTACGCACATTTCTCGTTTTGAGTGCTGTAAAGTAAGCTAGCTAGCTCATTAATTTACATTTTTGCTGCAAATAGCCGTTTTGGTGTAACGTAGCCACTGCGTGAACATGTTGACAGCAGCTGAAATCACACAACACAGAACTTAACAGCTAATGCAAGAACTGTGATATAGCTATGGTAACTTAGCTGAGTCTATGGTATGGTAAGCCCTTTGGTAGACTGTGTAGAGGCAAACAAAGTATTCCTCTTTATTTTGACACTACGTGTTGATAATGCCAACTAATGTAATAATGTAGAAGATGTGTAATAAATTCCATCACATGTCCCGATAAAAGTTACAATAGTGTCTGTTAAAACTGGTTGTTAGGTGTGAATGTTAGCTCTCTAGCTAGCGAGCTAACGTTCACTTGCTAACTTCACCACCGAACTTAAAAGTCTCCTCTTTAGCCTATGTTGCTTGCTAAAGTCACAAGTTTATCAGGACATATATTTAACGACCAAAGTGAATTGACATGTAAAATTACTTTTCTTCAATTTGACTTATTTCTTATAAATCAGTATCGTCAGCGACGATACCTATTTCAGCTAACTATCTAGTTAGTAGCAGACAGCACTTTAACGTTGACTTGGTCTGTCATTTCGGCGATTTAAAGCATTTGCCATAAGATTGACATTTTCGGTTTGCATTAATAAGCCTTGGTAATTTGTGGATATTGTCGGGCCTGCCTAACGAACACATCAGTAGTCATCACATATGACCAGGAACTACCATGGTGGTTTGTGCGAGAAGAAGATTTTTTGAGAACGTATCTGGGGGAAATTCTGAAGAAAGACAGAAGCTGATAGAGACCTACACCTCACAGGCCTTGTTGTTGTTGTTTTGCTAGTTAGGCTATATTTCGCTGGAGCATAAGCATGTGACTTTTCGGATTCAAGCTTCTGACACTTCAGAAATGTCTGCATAGAGTCAGGGAAGTTTGAGGTTAACGCAAGACTGGATTCTTACCCTGTTTAGTAATTGGAATAGGAATTGTCCCTATGTTCAGCCAGGGTCAATTATCTAATTGTGTGAAATTAACTTTATCAGAATTTGCGATAAATGAGACTTTTGTGTAGCTTACATTACCTCTAGATAAAAGCGTCTGCCAAATACCAGACCTTTACCTGTACATAAAAGCACTCTGTCTTGAGAGGTCAAATACATGTGTTGGTGTTTTTTTTATAGTTATGAAAAGTGGGCTGAGTGTATTTGGAAAAATAACACAACTCCAGGGCTGAGTGCTGATGCCAGAGAAAATGAGGAAGTCCTGGAACTTAGCTTGCAGTTTAATTTTCAGTCAAGCTGTTTTTCAGGATCATAACTCAGATTGCTTCACGTGTCTTCTGAAAAAGAGTTTTATTCTGTTCATTCGTTTCTTTGTTTTGCATTAGCCATCCTTTTGATGCCCACTATGTGTTTGTCATGTTTATGTGTCTGGTGACAGTCCCTTTCAATCCAGACAGGTTTGGATTTGTACCAGCTACCAGAGTCTTGATCTAGTCTTGGGCAGTTTTGGTGTGTGTTCCTCATGTTCCATGTTGTCTTGTCAGGAGGGAACACTGGAAGCTGCTCTCCAGCCTTAAAACCACCGTGGAGGGGCTGCTGTCCACAAACAACCCAATCGTCTGGTCACGATATGGAGGCCTTGAGCGACTTCACAAGGACATGAACAGCATTCTGAGTCATGGGCTGAAGAATGAACAGGTACAGTAACCCAGGCCAACCATGCTGTTCAGATCTGGGTCGGATCTCATTTGTGACTGGGCCCAAGAGAACGCACACATTATAAACTACATAAAGGTGTAACTGACAGTTAGTACAAAATAAGCCATACAAAACAATGTTCCGATAAAAAATGACTCTGGAACACGGGAATTCAAATAGTTTATTTTTCACTATGGTGTGCAAGTCCGCTTCGTAACTAATCAGATTTGTCCTATTTGTCCCAGACACAAATAGTCTCTAGGTGAGAGAGTATGTCATTTTCGATGACAGATTGGAATGGGGACGGTGATGGTTGTATTTTATAACATGAAGTAAAAAAGCGATCCAGTTGCTTAGTTGGCTGGGTCTGTTTGTTGTGTTATATATGCCCTTGTTGTGTGTTTCAGGTGTATAACAAGCAGAGGGACTACTGGCGATTTGTGTGGTGCGTTCGGTACATCAGCCCCAACTTGGCCACTCATGTGGAACAGGTAACGTAACATCTCTCAATTCAATTCAATTCAATTCAATTTTATTTATATAGCACCATAACAATACAATTGTCTCTAGGCGCTTTACAGAGCCCAGAGCCTGAACCCCCTTAGTGCAAGCACATTGGCAACACGGGCGAGAAAAAACTCCATGTTAGTCAGGAAGGAACCTTAAGCAGAACCACGGCACATAAGGGGGGACCCATCTGCTTGAGGTCGGGCGGGTAATGATAGGAAGGGGGGATGGGGGAGGGTTGTGTGGCAGAAGGGGATGGGAAACAAAAGGTGTTGTACATATCCTGCATTTGGTAGGTGTACATAATATATATACAGACATCCGGTGGTAAATACATGATACAAACAAGACCAGTTTAGTGGGTATACACTGTGCTCAAAGGTTTACTGTTACAGGGGTAAGGGGAGTAGGAACAGAGAAACATGTTGATGGTGGCAATATTATATATTGTATATAAATGCTAGCATAGGGTATGAGGTAGAGTAAGTGTACGGCAGTGCGGTGGCGGTGGGTGCAATTGGCAGAGGGTTTCTACGGGTAGACCGGGTGGAGAGATTACAGCAGCGTCCCATAGCGAAGATAGTCTGGATTAGGAGAAAAAGAAAAAGAACAGAGTGAGTGGGTAGAGTTTGGCTGTCCATATGCGTAGTTGAGGAGCAATGTTTCCACTTCCATCAGCAATTGGAACATGCTCACAGTCCTCACTCTCTCTCTCACTAACTCACTCTCACAGCCATCTCTCTCTCTGTCTCTCACAGCCCTCTCTCTCACCAACTCACTCTCTCACAAACCCCCTCACAAACTCACTCTCTCACAGCCCTCTCTCTCACCAACTCACTCTCTCTCACAGCCCTCTCTCTCACTAACTCTCTCTCTCTCACAGCCCTCTCTCTCACTAACTCTCTCTCTCTCTCTCTCTCTCTCACAGCCCTCTCTCTCTCTCTCTATCTCTCTCTCTCTCACAGCCCTCTCTCTCACCAACTCACTCTCTCACAAACCCCCTCACAAACTCACTCTCTCACAGCCCTCTCTCTCACCAACTCACTCTCTCTCACAGCCCTCTCTCTCACCAACTCACTCTCTCTCACAGCCCTCTCTCTCACCAACTCACTCTCTCTCACAGCCCTCTCTCTCACTAACACTCTCTCTCTCTCTCTCTCTCTCTCTCTCACAGCCCTCTCTCTCTCTCTATCTCTCTCTCTCTCACAGCCCTCTCTCTCACTTACTCACTCTCTCACAAACCCTCTGACAAACTCTCTCACTCACTTACTCTCTCTCAGCCCTCTCTCTCACTAACTCTCTCTCTCTCTCTCTCTCTCTCACAGCTCTCTCTCTCTCTCTCTCTCTCTATCTCTCTCTCTCACAGCCCTCTCTCTCACTAACTCACTCTCTCACAAACCCTCTCACAAACTCTCTCACTAACTCACTCTCTCACAGCCCTCTCTCACTAACTCACTCTCTCTCTCTCACAGCCCTCTCTCTCTCTCTCTATCTCTCTCTCTCACAGCCCTCTCTCTCACTAACTCACTCTCTCACAAACCCTCTCACAAACTCTCTCACTAACTCACTCTCTCACAGCCCTCTCTCACTAACTCACTCTCTTAGTCCTGAGTCCATCATTGGTGGGACAAATATATAAAAGATAACGGGCCTTAACGCTGAATGCATCTCTGGGAATCACATTTCTGCCACGTGCAAAGAGCTTATTGAATTGTAGGACTGTAATTACTTTAATTGGGGACAATGTCCATTTCAAAGTAACCAACACCTTTCCTTTCAAACTGTAACCTCATATGACCCCCGTTATGGCCGTCTCTTGAGTGAAATCTGCACACACCACTGATCCATACACTATGTGTTACTGTCATGCTACCTACAATTAAGCTTTACTTGTCCTGTTTGCTGTCTTTGCAGTTCAGCCAGCTGGAGCCTGTTCTGAGCAGTGGCATGCAGGTTCAGGGCGAGAGCTACAAGGCTGAGCGCTGGCTTCTGCACAGCCTTCAGGTCCACTCGCTGTCGGCTCAACTCAAACCACTGCTCAAACACCAGAACAACACTTGCAAATATTACAACGGTAACACACAACACCAGAACAACACTTGCAAATATTACAATGGTAACACAACACACAACACTTGCAAATATTACAATGGTAACACACAACACACAGCACATCTGTCTGTGTCTGTCAAGACTTCTCTCTCTCTCTTGTTGTCTGTGTGCTTATGACCCTTGTGATAGTTAGCTCAAAGTTAGCAGAGTTATTTCTGCAGTTTATATTGAGTCATAAGAAAGAGGAAGAAGGGCACAAAGTGCAAGTTAGTGATTCATTCAGGGCTTTCTACTTTTTCACTATAGACTTTATACAGCTAGGATTGCTAGGCTAAGTTGCATGGAACTTTTAACTATGACTGCTTTATTTAGCTAGGATTGCTAGGCTAAGTGACATGAGACTAACTATGACTGTGCTTTATTTAGCTAGGATGGCTAGGCTAAGTGGCATGAGACTTTCACTATGACTGTGAAAAAGACTTGACTGGGTCATACTTTTATCTGTTCTCCACTCAACACAGGCTAGGTGTTTGACATGTTGATATTGTTTCTTTCTCCAGATGAGGCGTTTGTGCTGAGCGAACCCCATGTGTCTGCCATGTTCCAGTGCCTGGAGGCAGTGGAGCAGAACAACCCCCGACTACTGGCTCTGATCGACACCGTCAGAGTGAGTGCTCGTGCTCGTGCTCATGCTCGCGCTCGCGCTCACTCTCTGATCTCTGCATGGCTGCTAGTGACATGTGACCAATTCATTTGTTGACGTGTGAAATCACGAACAAAAATCCCCTCCTCTGTTGCCCTCCTCCTCTGCCTTCTCAGCTCTCTCATCTAAAGGATCCGCTGTCGCTGGGCATGCTGAAGAGTCAGAGTCTTTGTGTGCTCCCCGGGGCCATGGGAAACTGGAGGACCGCCGAGGCAGCCCTGAGCGGTCTGTCCCGCCGCATGACCACCTCCCAGTGCTCCCTGAGGGAGGGGTCCGCGGGGTCGCCCCTGAGCCTGGCAGAGAGCACCTCAGGTTAGCCGTAATGCCGCTACGCTCACACGCAGGAAGAGCGGCAGCATCAGGAAGAGGCCTGGGGAGGAGAATAGGTGCCTCTGTGTGCTGCTTTTTGTGTGTTGAGGGAACACACCATGCTCTGAATAGCCAGAGTGGCCTGAATGCTTTCCCTGTCTGCGCACAAAAAGTGCACAGTGTTGAAAATGATTTGCATGTGCTTTTTGGCGTTCCTGTTGAGACGTCAAGTGTGGGTGGTTAGTAAGTGGGGCACAGGGAATGTTATCTATTTTAAAAACATTAAGCTCACATAGCTCCATTCTCCCTCTCTCTCTCTCTGTCGTCTCTCGTCTCCTGTCTCCTCTTGGTTTTTAATGTTTTAGGTGTTTCAGTGGTGTAATTGTGTGAGAAAGTTAGACAATGGTTTTAAACCTCGAGACAAATGAGTGTTAAACCTCTCTCTCTCTTTCTTTCTCTCTCTCTCTCTCTCCATCTCTCTCTCTCTCCGTCTTTGTGCCCCTGCCCACTGTACCACAGGCGCTACACGGCAGCAGACAGACGCCTCGGACAGCGGCATCGGAGCACCGTGGGAGTGTGGTGGAGGTGGTGGTGGCGCAGGGGAGCAGCAGCAGCACCTCTCCATCGTGGGGCCATCCTGCGCTGTGCCCCGCATCTCGCTGACTGAGTCTCCCTGCGCGGCCGCGGCGCCGGGGGGGGAGCTGGGCGACTCGGCCGAGGCGCTGGAGCTGGATGACGGACCGGAGTACCTGGCCATCGGGAACCTGGGGCAGCGCAGCCGGCGGGACTCACAGGGCTCCACGCGGAGCAGCGGGCAGGGCGCGGGCGAGGGCCCCAGCGCAGCCAGCGGTAGTGGCGGGGGAGGGGCGGGAGGCGTGCAGGGCCACGCCTCTAATGCACAGCCACGACGCTGCTCCTTCTCCGAGGGTCAGCGGGGGTCCGGCCGGGGTCACAGCAAGGGTCACACGCGGTCACTGTCCGACACAGGGGTCACGCAGAAGAGAAGGCTCGGTGAGTAGAGGGGGTGTGTGTGTGTGTGTGTGTGTGTGTGTGTGTGTGTGTGTGTGTGTGAGTGTGTGAGAGAGACCATCAAGTGTTTGTGCATGTTTGATCAACTATTTGTGTCTGAGTGTTTGACAAACAATGTTTGTGTGGGTGGGTGGGTGTCCATGTACATGATTACAAGAATATTTAGTGTGCCTCCTAGAACTGAAGAAATACCTTATTTACTTAAGTTCATTAGTAAACTACTACTGTGTACATAAGTAGAGACATGGTTAGCACATAAGAGCTGAGGTGAATTTTGTGTGTGTATGCATCTGCTTGGTAGAATGTCTCTGTGTAGGTGAGTGCAAGCTTTTAATAACTTTAGAAAAAAGTTTCTTTTCCCCTTAGTCGGGCGCTCTCTCTTTTAATTCCAGTCTAACTCTCTGTTGGTAACAGTTTCCTCTGCCTCTCTCTGTCTTTCTCTTTCTGTTAACTCTCTGTGGTGAAGAAGGGGGACACAGGAAAATCACCATTATTATAGAGGACCCTGTGGCAGGTCTGCAGTGCCCCCCCTTACTCTTCTCACCCCTCTGCATGCTCACACTTCCTCCTCTCAGTGCTGTGTCTGTCGTATCGCTCTTGGCTGGTGGATCAACCCGATCTGCTGCTCTCATCGCTTGTGTGTGTGTGTGTGTGTGTGTCATGTGTGTGTTTGTGAATGCAGACCGTTGTGAATTTATAGACTGTTTTGTGTTTGTGTTATTATTTTGCATCGTAAGACATTCATTCCAAGATTAATTCAAAGACTGTTTTGTGCTCAAATTCCATCATGGGAGAGCTATTACAAACAAGTCCTTACCAAAGTCTCTGACTGCACCTATAATGAGGAAGTTTATACTAGGGAGTTTGCCAATGAGGCTTGAATCAGACTTCTGTTTTTCTCCCAGGCCATGAATTATCACAGATCTCACGGTCACTAATTCTACACTTTTGGCCGTGAAGGTCTTGCCTTACCAAAGTTCCTCACTCTTTGAACTCCTCATGTTTCCCTTTTACAGACCCAACTGACAAAAATGTGTTCAAACAAAGATGATATCCCAAATGTTAGTGTGACTGCCCAGAGGAGGTTTAGGGGGCGTACCCTGACTAAACAAGTAGTGGCTTGCAGAATCTGAACAGGTCTTCAAAATGTAATAGAATTTAACCAAACAATGTGGATTCTACTGCCTATTTAAATTTTACTACAGTAGCTTATGTAACTATGTTACTCAACCTTTTGCTAGATTAAGTTCAGTCTTATCGCATTTGAACGGAATTTTAGGCTTTAGAGTTTACAAAAAACACCATTTTAGATTGTAGTTAAATGAGGCACTTTCACAAATCTTTTTGGACCATGTTGATTGTGTCTTGTTAACGAATTCCTATGCAGTGCCTTTGTATGTGTGTTCATGGAAGCATCATGGTGCCGTGCAGGTGTGCTCGAGCTATTGAGTGGAAATTTGTTTTGTAGAAATCCCCAATCTGGCCTAAATAGGCTATCAGTTCATACAGCATGGATTCATTTTTCATCATGATTTATTTTTATGTTCAATGAAAATGTCTTGATGTTTATCAGTTAATTCAGTTTCCAACCCATCCAATTCCTTTCCATTGTTCTTAATTTTTGCACGTATTCCATCCCATTGTAAGTTTCAACCCATCATTGCCAGACTTCAAGGAATTAGTGAATATTAATGTTGGTGTGCGTGTGTGTGTGTGTGTGTGTGTGTGTGTGTGTGTACATGCGTGTTTTGTGTGTGTGTGTGTGTGTGTGTGTGTGTGTGTGTGTGTGTGTGTGTGTGTGTGTGTACATGCGTGTTTTGTGTGTGTGTGTGTGTGTGTGTGTGATATCAGAGTCGGCTGGTGAAAATGCCTGTGGGAAGGACTATGACCCCTTCTCGCCCAACAGCAGTGGCCGTAGCACTCCTAGCTCTCTCTACATGGAGTCCAGTGAGTGTGACCCAAGAGGGCTTGTTTTTTTCACTAAAATGGTCATGAATGTACAAAATCAAGTAAGTTATAATGTGTTTGTATACCTCAAATCACGTCTGTCTATCTGTGCGCTTGTGTGTGTGTGTGTGTGTGTGTGTGTGTGTGTGTGTGTGTGTGTGTGTGTGTGTGTGTGTGTGTGTGGTGTTGATATGCAGATGGCTCCCAGTACAGCAGCATCCCAGATGGTATGTTCCGGAAGCCGTCAGAAGGCCAGAGCCTCATCAGTTACCTCTCTGAGCAGGACTTTGGTAGCTGTGCAGACTTGGAGAAGGTCAGCCAACACCCAAAACTTTTAATTTACAGTCTTTGCCAGCATCAAAATTCCTCTATCTCCACTAGTAGAGCAAGATGGTAACAACAGTTCTGATATCTTCCACTTCACACAGTTGACTGCTGGGGCTGGGAATCGCCAGGCACCTAATTTACTCAATTTATCGAGATGTTGATGTATTGGGAACCTGGGGTGTGACATAGTGTAATATCACGATGCCTAGCTCAATAAATCCCCCTACTGTGTGCAGGAGAACGCTCACTTCAGCATATCGGAGTCGCTCATCGCGGCCATTGAGCTGATGAAATGCAACATGAGGCGGCAACAGGAGGATGCTGAAGAGGAGGTTGACAGCGACAGCGAGATCCAACAGCTCAAGCAGAAGATCCGTATGCGCAGACAACTGATCCGTCGCAGCCGAGAACCACCTAGCAGCCTTTCACAGCACGGTAACAACCTCATTCACCACAGTAACAGGCTATCGCACCATGGTAACAGTGTGTAGCACCATGGTAACAGCCTCTCACACCATGGCAACGCCTACATACTTGGGTGAGGAGTGCCTAGAGGTGGTGCATTGAAAGTGTGGGATGTCTATTCCTGATCTCCATAGTAAACAGTGTAAATGAAAACAAATGTAAATAGAAGCGTACCGTGGAATGTTAATGTAATCTTTTGGCTCCTCTGCTGTTCCCTTCCAGGATTCCATTCCACAGACAGTGGAGGATCCCGCCGGAGTTCCCAGGATTCGGTTCACCTCTCTGACTCTGGCTCTGCTGGGGAGATTGAAGAGTGTGAGCTTAAAGGTAGAGCAGGAACATGCTGTGTGTGTGTGTGTGTGTGTGTTGGGTGGGTTAAAGAATGCATTCGTTTTTTTTAGCTATCTGTTGTTGTCGTCACTGAAAATCATTTCCATCACGCTCCAATCATGCATTCATCAATCATCATTCATATTTCTGTACAATCACTACAAACCATTAGCACAGGCTAATATTTAGCTCTGCTTCTTAAAGAGTTCACACCTGTGAATGCCCTCTCTCAGTTTCAGGGCAGGTATTGGACAGTGCTTTTTTTTTTGTATAAATGAATTCATTTATTGAATGTGCTGAGCACTGTTTGTATATGCTATTGGTATTGCAACAACATTGGCTGTGGTCATGGAGTCCAGTCACGGGTCAAGTGGAGTGCGTTCGCTTCTGTGAGCTTTAAACGTGGGCAAATCCACGCTTACAGCCAGTGGGGGTGTAACTGCATGGGTGTGTGTGTGGGAGTCGACCTGAGTCAAGTCTCTGTCCCTTAGATGGCTGTGGGGGTGAGGCACTGATGGTGGTTTCTCAGAGTGGCCTATCGCTGTCGCTCGCTTCCCTCTTCTCAGGTATCTGCTGGGGAGTGGGGGTCGGGGGGTCAGACAGGTAGCAGCCTGGACTCTGGGATCTCGGCCTAATCTGGGGCCCAATCTCTCCAGAGTCGCTATCTGTCTGCAGCTTGTTGCCGTAGAGCTAACCTTAGGCCAAACACAAAGCGCGCTTTCACCCGACTGCCTGGGCATGAGTGTGTGTGCGACCCCGACTGCCTGGGCATGAGTGTGTGTCCACACACATGCACATGTTGCACTGGAAAATGTACCACCACGAGACTCTGGTAGGGCCATTTTGGGCGAGTGCGTGCGCGTGTGCGTGTGCCTGCATGTTTAGGTTTGAGCGTGTGCATGGGGGAGTGTACCCAGGCTTCACTTAAGCTTTAATCCTGAGTAGTATTAACCAGTAGTATTATTTTTAAGAAGCCGAATGTATTTTGAGTTTCTGTTCTGCCCCACGCGCAATAGTGAATCCTGCTTCAGTAGAACCTCCGGTGTCCTGTGTCTATATACAGCGTGCGCTTTTTGACAGTCCTTTGAAATTCCAAATCGCTGCTTTGAAGATTAGTCAGCTTTTAGGCACGAGGTGCCCCCCCCCCCCCCCCCCCCCTAACGCTTCAAATGGACTCTGTGTGCAAATGCTGTCTTCCTTCTGTGCTGTCTGGGACACCATGCTTTGCTTAGGCTGTGTCCCCTGCTGCCTGCTCTGCATCTGTGTTCGCCTGAATTGAAAGCACTACATGTTAAACGTCACCCAGAGGATAGTGCTTCGTAGTAATTGATCATTTGCAGAGATTAATTCCAAATTGGGAAATGAACAAATAAATAAATAACAAATGTTTTTTTTAGGCCTGTAGTTGCCACTCATTGAGAGCCGTCTGAAATGGTTATTTTTGTATGAATAAAAAAAACTATTCCTTCAATCTTCCATTTCCCATTTTGGACCAAACTCTTCACTCTAACATTCTGCATTCATCCCTGGGCGAAATGTTTCATTAGTTTCTCCATCCAACCAAACATAACATCTTCCATCATCCCACTCACCATATACTGTGCAAGACATCATCCCAATCACCATATACTGTGCAAGACATACTCAATATTAAGACTAAAGTCATTTTAAAACTAAAGCGAAAGGAGTGATCACTCAATAACTGGTCTAATGTATAGAGTGTATTGCACTTAATGACAGGTGATGGTGGAGAAATACAAGGCTCTTGTAGCTTTTATGGCTTCTACTGCTTTATCTCATTCTGTCATCTAGAGTTGGAAGTGATAGTCGGTCTTGCCTGTTAAATTCTTTCATGACTGATAATGTTGTATAATCAGTAGATCAAAGACGTTAATGATTACATCACACATGCCTTTTAGAATCGACCTCTTAGTCGTAGTTCTCAAGGAAAATTAATATCTGATGTTGATCTTGTACTGGGTCATGTGATTGTGTGTCCTAAAGCCATATCTGTTCCTTGCTGTTAGATGCAGACATCAAGAGAAGTGTGATGTCCAGCAGCAGATCGTTTCTCAGCTCTGAGTCCATGTAAGTGTCACTGCCTTCAGTCAGTCAGTCAGTCAGTCAGTCAAGAACTCACAGGATTACATATCCACAGCTCAAAAGGCTGGGATGGAACTTTAAAAGTGAAAGTGAAAGGTAATAAGATGTAGCTCAGGCTGATGGCAGAGTCACAGCGAAGTGATGCCCCAGTATTCCTCTGGTGGATGTGTGTGTCTGTGGGTTCAGAGTAATGCCATTTAAATATGAATCTGGTGTATCTGGGACTGGATGTGTGGCCATGTAAAGTCTGATCTTTTGTTTTGTGTGTCATATGTCATGCTTGTTTTATCCTGTATGGAGCATGTCAGTATGTGTGTGTGTGTGTGTGTCAGTACTTCATATGTGTGTGTGTCAGAACTTTGTGTGTGTATGTGTCAGTACTTCATATGTGTGTGTGTCAGTACTTCGTGTGTGTCAGTACTTCATATGTGTGTGTGTGTCAGTACTTTGTGTGTGTGTGTGTGTGTGTGTCAGTATTTCATATGTGTGGGTTACAGTACCTCATATGTGTGTGTGTGTCAGTACTTCATACTCCTCCTCCTTCCCCAGATCCCCCAGCTGCTTGCAGTCCAACTCTGCAGAGTCTGTGGCCATGGGACTCCTGAGGCAGTTTGAAGGCATGCAGCTACCAGCAGCTTCAGAACTGGACTGGCTGGTCCCAGAGCACGATGCTCCACAAAAGGTACGTGTGTGTGTGTATATATACACACAGACACACACACACACACACACACACACACACACACACAGGCTTGCACAGATATATATGTACTCGTATATACAAAAATGTTGACGCGGACACACATCTGTAGGTATATTCACATATATATTCACATGCAGACACACACACACACATACAGAGACCCTGTTCACTGACTGACGTGTCTTCATACAGCTCCTCCCCATCCCTGACTCTCTGCCCATCTCCCCTGATGACGGCGAGCACGCGGATATCTATAAACTACGGATACGAGTGAGGGGAAACCTGGAGTGGGCTCCCCCGCGACCTCAGATCATTTTCAACATCCACCCCGCTCCCAAGTATGTGGAGATATTATACAATACATTATTGTTGTGTTGGAACCAGAGGTATACATGTCATCTAAATGTAAAATATTGTTAGACTTGTTAGCATTTATGTTATGTCTTTTCTCATAACATACTGTATATGTTATGCTGTTAGAGCTGTCTTATTGTACAGCATATTGTTGTACAAAGTAAATATTGTTGTTTTTATGTGATATCGACCTAGTTGACTAGCCTGAAAATCCACTAAAAAGGCTTACACCTGACAATAAACAATAATGGCTAATGGTCTGATTGTCCCATTCCTAACTATCAGGAGGAAAGTTGTGGTGGCCAAGCAGAACTACAGGTGTGCTGGATGTGGAACACGCATTGATCCAGGTACAGAAACACGCTAACAGAAACACGCTAACAGAAACACGCTAACACAAGTCGCCAGTCTTTCACTCTTTGATGCAACACCTGATTACGATTAATAGATTACGATGTTGTCATTTTGATGCAATGCTCACCCAGCAATCTCCTCTTGTGTCAGATTACATCAAGAGGCTACGCTATTGTGAGTACCTGGGCCGTTACTTCTGCCAGTGTTGCCACGAGAACGCCCAGGCGGTGGTGCCAGGCCGAGTCCTGCGGAAGTGGGACTTCAGCAAATATTACGTCAGCAACTTTGCCCGGGACCTCCTGGGCAAGATCGCCGGGGACCCCCTGTTCAACCCCAATGATATCAACAGCAGCCTTTACAAGAAAGTCAAAGCACTGGAGGCAGTCAGGGTAGGCACAGCCTCGTCTTAACTGGCACACACATGAGAGAAGGTCACAGAAGACCTCTGGGCAAGTGCTGAAGGTTACTTACAGAGGGAAAAAATGACTTTCATTTCTTGAGTAGATGTGTTTGAATGTTCAAGCAGTAGAAATGACCATAGAAGCCCCAAGTTAGAATTTTTACTGCGGCATTTTGTCTGCTTATGCCACCATTGATTAGTTGTTCAAACTTGTTCTCTATATAAAGGTATGTGGAGTAATCAGACTCGTTCTCTATATAAAGGTATATGGAGTAATCAGACTCGTTCTCTATATAAAAGTATGTGGAGTGATAAAAAAAACACCCCAAAAAACAACCCAAACCTTTTCTCTTCAAAGATGTTTTTGTTTTTAAAAATCTGGCCAAGGCGTGTGTACATCAAAACTTCCCTTGCATAGAAACATTGGTTTCCCTTTCACTTGCGTTTCTTTTTATGTACAGAAGAAAGAGGATATAGCAGTTGCTGAATCTTAGGGGTGTTCCAGTCTGATGCAATGGCCTTTGTCTGTGCAATTATCTTGCTCTCAAAAAGTCTGCCTGAAATAGAGGAAATTAAAAACCCTCTGAGACTGTTCAGGTTGTCTATTTGAGAAAACTGATTTTGCTTAGGAGAGTGTCAGATCAGGACAAGATTATGTGGTACAGAACACACTTCACTACCTCGTGGTTAAATGCATGCACAGTTATCTGAGTTACTCTTTGTATTCTAAAGTGTGTGTGTGTGTGTGTGTGTGTGTGTGTGTGTGTGTGTGTGTGTGTGTGTGTGTGCTCTATGTGTTCTTCAACCAAATAAGTATTCAGATAGGTAACACTTAGGTACTTCTTTTCTCATTTTCTGCCTTCTGTAGGTTTTACGAGTTCAGCTGCTCCACATGAAGAACCTTTTCAAGACTTGTCGCCTGGCCAAAGAGTGAGAAAACCCTCCCTTGTGTAACTGCATGCAGGATTGCAGATGTTTAATTCCTCCATCACTGACTCTTCTCTTCTCTTCTCTCTCTCTCTCTCTCTCTCTCTCTCTCTCTCTCTCTCTCTCTCTCTCTCTCTCTCTCTCTCTCTCTGTTTCTCCCTTTCTCTCTGTAGGGTGCTGGATCAGTTTGACTCTGTCCCAGGTCACCTGACGGAGGACTTGCACCTCTTCTCTCTGAATGACCTCAGCACGGTGCGCAGCGGAGATCTGGCCCCTCGGCTGCGTGAGCTGCTCCGGCAGGGCACTGCACACGTGGCCAGCTGTGTGGTGAGGAATCAGATTCATTAACGTCTTTCCCAGATGGGATTTCCCAAACAGGTTTAGCTCTGATCTGGCCAGGATAAGGCCTGGACTCGATGCTGGTGACAGTGGCTCCAGATTGAGCTTCTGTCTGGGTTTACCTCGAAGCGTCAGCACTCAGCATTTTAAAGGTGTATTTTTTTTGAGTTTATTCAGGTCTTTACACTTACAATTTTATCTGTTTTTCTGTTCTTTCTGCAGCTTTGCCAGGCCAAGGGCTTTGTTTGTGAGTTCTGTGGCAATGACAAAGACATCATCTTCCCCTTTGAGCTCAACAAGTGCGAGCGTTGCGAAGGTGAGCCCCCTCTGGTGGTGGGAGGACTGAGCGTCACGTCCTCCTCTCCTACCCCCTCCTGGAAAGACTGGAAGTTTCTTGTCCCCGGCAGGCTGGCTAGAGTTCTGTCCCAGGACAGGAGAGAGGGGGAGGGAGGGGAGCAGGACGATAGCGCTGAGGGAGAAAGAGAATCAGGAAGCAGTTTATCCCAGGAGGAGATGGGAAAGGCAGAGGAGCAGCAGGAGACGCAAACTGGAGAGGAGGTGGAAGAGGGTTCCAACTCTGACGGTCCAAAAAAACAGACCATAGTGAAACTTCTCAAAGCCTTCAGACCTGGCAAACTGATCAAGGCTTTTTCCTCTGAGAAGAAAGATAGTGAAAACGAAATAAAGGATGTCAGGATAGAAGGAGGAGACAAAAGTGAAGGAAAGAAAAAGGAGAAAGGAAACCTGTTCAAAAAGTTCAAGTCTAAAGGAGTTACTAGATCTGTATCTAAACAGTGTGCTACAGCACCAGGCGAGACCATAGAGCATGAAGGAGATGGCAAGATTGAAGTCGGAGGACTTTCAGAGCAAAGTGGTGATGCCAAAATAGATCAGGTACTAGAGGGGGAACTTGACACTGCTGACGCTCAAGACAAACCTCAGCCCAAAGATAAAAACAGAAGACACTCTGTGAGATCAATCAAGCCTGGTCAAATCTCTGACCCGTTTTCAAATGTCCCGAGAGCCGAGGAGAAGGTAGATGACGTGGTAGAAAGTGCTGATGATGTCATAAAGGAGAAGCAAGAGGAGAAGGTAGATGACGTAGTAGGAAGTGCTAGTGATGTCATAAAGGAGAAGGGAGCAGAGAAGGCGGTGGCGGCAGGAAAATGGCGGTTGAGGAGCACACGCAAGGCAAGGAGAAGAAGCAAAGACAGGAAGGGAAAGGAGCGCAGAGGCAGGGGTGTGGAGAAAGGAGGAGGGACAGACCCTGAGGAGAGTAGAGAAGAGCGCTCAGCACCAGTACAGTCAGTGTCCGCTGAGACAGACTCAGAATGACCTGTTTCACAAGGCGTGTGTGTTTGTTCGACTGCGCATTGTGTATGAAATGCCATAGAACTCAGACCCCCAGAGATATGTGACCATTATTATTTTTGTTGTTGTTATTATTATTATTATTATTATTATTAATATTATTATTTTGAACCACTGTGTTTGTCATGTTTGACCTTGTATTTACCATAGATTGCACTGCATGTTGCTCTGGTTTTGGTGAAGGACAGTGGTGATGGTGCTTTACAGTGTTGCTCTGGTGTTGGTGATGGCGCTTTACAGTGTTGCTCTGGTGTTGGTGATGGTGCTTTACAGTGTTGCTCTGGTGTTGGTGATGGTGCTTTACAGTGTTGCTGTGGTGCGCTCTGGTGTTGGTGAAGGACAGTGTTGCTCTGGTGCGCTGTGGTGATGGTTTTTATGTTCTGCTGTCTTTACTGGTGATAACAGGCTTTCTAACCTCAGTAGTATGAATGTATGTTTTTTTTATGGGACGTTGTCTCTAAGCTGTGGAGAATCAGGCATATGTTTGCCTCTGATTTACTTGCTGCTAATGCGTGGAATGGTGGTGGTCCTACCAGTTGGTATTTCACACTAGAATAGTGACAAGCTTGTTTGGCAGTGTTTTAGTCCTTTTAGGCAGTTCTTGGCTTATTTTGAAAGTGAACAGCAGAGCTGTGTGCTTTAGGTTGAGTAGTTTTTTAAGACATGTTGTATGTTTTTTGTAATACTATGAATAGTTGGTGTTGGGAGAGAGGTCTTTGAAAGCCTCATTCTCAAGCCTAAGAATGCATTCTCCAGGAAATGACTTGGAAGCTGCCTGTTTTTATACTGAATTCCTGTCAATAACAAATTATGTTATTTTATGAATAAACATATTCATTATTTTGTTTTGGTTTGTGATTTTAATGAATCCAACATGAACTGGGGTGTTGTTGGGGGATCTTTCATGTTTTCATTTTGACGTGAATTGTTGTGGAATTGAAATGCTTACATACTAAGATGTTCACAAAATGTACAAAGACATGAGCTTTGGTTTAAACCAGGACGGAGCACAGCAGAGAAACCCTTTGTAGATTTGGGTCTTGACACGCTCTCCAACATCACAGTTAGGATAGATTTCCTCCTCCCTCTGTGAATCTCAAACTGCCTGCTTTGTTGTCATGGTGAGGTTTCTGTCTTTGTTGTTGTTCGGCTCCTCCCCTCAAACCTGAAGTGGTGATTGGTTCTCTAGAAAAGGCCTGTGGGTAACCCTTCCCCTTTCCAGACTTGTGCTGGATAAACTGGTTTGTCCAGTGGAACTGTTCTAGTGGTGGATGGAGAGAAGGATGAAATCAGGAAGTCAGGGTGTTGAAACTGGTGACTTGCGCAACAGTGAAGCTTTTTTTAGTTGTTGTTAGAGACGGCTTCATTACTCGATTACATTTGCATTAGTCACAAATCAAGTGTCGTTCCTTACTGGTCTGTTCAGCATTTTGTTGTTGTAAAGGATTGTTTCACCAGTTGCTTGTAGAGAGTGGAAAATTCAACTCTGTTCTGTGCTGTCTTCCCCTCAGACTGCAAAGCGTGCTACCACCGCGTCTGCTTCAAGGGGAGCAAGGAGTGCCCGCGCTGCCAACGTCTCGCGGAGAGGAGGGAGCGCATGGCCCGGAAGAACATGGAAGAGCAGGAGGACCTGGAGGAGGACGAGGGTGGAGGGGGGAGCTGAGTCGCCATGGGATCAGGTGAAGGAGCGAGCCATGGGCAAAGAGAGCTGAGTAAATCCTCAGTCATCGGTCCCCGACGCTCTCCGCGTTGCTCTCTCTCAAACAGAGTGCTGTGTCCGATGAGGTGGCTTACTGGGCGACTATGCCGGAATCCAATGAATGTCAGCTTCACTTTACACTTTACCCTTTTTTTTTTTTTACTTTTATGCGTTGTTTTGAGATGTAATATAAGAATTGTGTTATATATAATTTTATGTCCTGTAAATGCAAGTGTGCAAATGCAGAGAATTATGTTCTGCCTCCTGATTTATGTTGATTTTCCTTTTAAAGTTTGACAGTTAAAAGCAGCAACCACTAAAAGCACTGAGAATCCTGTTATTATAATATTACGATTGTCCAAAAAAAAAACAGCTCCTCCCGTGTTTTATAGAGATATAAATGATGAAAATGCCGGCCTCCTCAATATTCAGTGTTTCCCAGTTGCTGTGCTTAAAGGACCTGAAGAACAAGATGTCTCTTGTTCAGTTAAATTCCTGGCTATTCTGGAGCAATATCAACATGTTGGCCTGACCGTACTTATTGCAGGCATTTTTGCCTGTAAGTGTGTGTGTGAGTGTGTGCGTGCGTGGGGGTCCGTGTGTGTGCGTATATTTATATATATATATATATATATATATAAAGAAATGCTTGAAATATGTGTGTTCCAGTTGAAGTGGGCACAACGCAGTCCAATCCCTTCTTTTGTGTTGAAACGGTGTGGCTGTCATTGGGGTCTGGCTATGTTTTATTGCACTGGCATTTTGATAACAAGACTGCTGGCTTCTGTTTAATTGGCATGGCTCTAGCTCCTGGACCAGTTTGATTCTATATATTAGGATTATTTCTGACAATAATATGTTAATCTCTCTTGCTTTCAAGGCTAGAGTCTGAGTAGAGTTTACCTAATGTAGATAGAGTCTGAGTAGAGTATACCTAAAGGCGTCAAGCCACTGACTGCTTTCTTGGCGCAAAACAGCCCGACACAATAATTTGTTGGTTTGGTCAATGTGATCCTGCAGCTTAAAACGTTCTGCACACGTTTTGCTCTGCAGATGTGGAGCTGCGTGCTTTAGTGTCTGATCCTTCAGCAGCCTTAATGAGCAGCCTACCAGTTTTAAAGGGGCACTAAGCCGTACTGTGCCCAAGCATGTTTTCCCAAACAGCAGCTGAGACTGGAAATCATTCGCATTCCCAAACCCAGTCAAATCTGCTCCAGAGCTATCTGCTATCTGGGTGTTAGAAACAGTAAACACTCAGTCATGTGCTTCAGAGAACCATCTCTCATGCTAAAGTGCCACAGCGCCCCCTACAGGCTGTGTTGAGCAATAACTATGTGCTTCTTTTCCGTTGCCAATTGTTAAAAAGCCCTATTTGCACTGACATAAAAGAAGTGGTGTGGGGTAAGAGTGAGTGTGTGTGCGTGGGTGTGCGTGTATGCGTGTGTGCGTGTGCGTGTGTGTGTGTGTGTCACAGAATGAGTGAGTGAGGTGGCTGCTCATGAATTGTTCATATTTTATAGCTGTGGCGGTTGTCCATTTTATCCTGCTGAAGGTCTCCCCAGTTGTGCGGGGTCATACTTGTTAACTGCCTTTTTTATGTGGAGGTCAATTGTAAGATTAAGTGCACTACTGATAAAGATGTGTTTTACTATTAATATTATTAAATAATAATGTTGACAATAAAATACTGATTTTACTGTTCTTTGGCATTGAATTCTTTTAAAGTTGTTTTTAATCATCATTGATAATCATCAAAACATGGTCTAAATTGATCACACTGATTTCAAAACAAGGAGATATTGTTGAAGAAAGGAATTTGAATAAATTGTCCATTTTTAAACTTTATCTTCTGAAGTCTGTCCCACTAAGACTAGGAAACACTGAGTTCTTAAAATTATACAATACATCAATACATTTTATAACAGTCCAAGCAACTTCCAAAATGATGGACCCTTTAATAATCATTATGGGAACATGCTCCTTTCTGTTAATTCTTGCAAAGTGTTTCAGTGAAAATATACCTGATTAAATGCACAAATCTAGTTCATATTCTCATAAAATTATAAGATCTAAAAGTATAAGATACTAAATCGTAAATAGTATAAGATACTACTCAAACGACACACATCTGTGTATGTGTGCTTCATCACACTCATCTTAGGAGTGTGCTCCCAGGCTCTGTGTGTGTGTGATCTACAACAGCACATCATTCCCTCATGTGCTCCCTATTGCTCATAAGATGAGTGTGTGTGCCCAGGGGTTGTGTGTGTGTGTGTGCGCGTCTGCGCTCGCTCTCTGTTGCACATCAGATGAGTGTGTGCCAGGCGGTGTGTGTTGTGTTGTGTCACTGGTAGATCCATATGCACCACATGCAGATGATGACTACCGCATAGCAGGTGATGAGCATCAGGTAGATGCGGAAGAGCAGGAAGTCCAGGATGTACCCCACGTGGCACCATTGGTCCATCATCTCGCTCGCCCTCTGCAGGTCGGAGATGTGCGAGCGAATCACGCTCACGTCCTGGCAGATCTGAGTGAGCTCCGGCACAGCCAGCGGCAGCACTCCAGACACTGGGGTGGTGAGCACACAGACACACACATCAGAGCAGAGACAGAAACAGAGTTTGGCTCAAGCTACAGCCAAAGGACAGCCCTTCATGAGTTTAAACATTGGAGACCACAGACCAGTCCTGATGCTTCACTCCCAGACAAATCTTTCAGGAGAACGTGAAGAAATACTAAGAACCAATTACATTTTTCATTGACAATATCCTCCAGTTATGCATTGCTCTCTTTCCTTATAATGCTCTTCAGCGCAAAGGCTGGTTTACGCTCAGACCAAGGGCCAACAATGGTTCTTCAGATTGGATACCATTCTCTTGGCAAAGGCTAATGCAGCAGAAAGAAATGTTAAAATTTGTTTTCCAATTGTCATTGTACTATTGAGTGTGTAAGAGCCAAATTCATGATTTCATCTGTTATAATAATTTAGTTTAAAAAGATTAAAAAAGGTAACTGAAGATAAATAATCTCATTATGATTTGAAAGAATGTTTAGGTTAAAATATATAATTTAGTATTGTATTTAAAAGCTGAATAACTTGTCAGAATATAAGCTTCCAATCAGATGACGTTGGCGACATAGTTTTTTGACCGTGTCAACCGTTGTAACTCTACGTTTTCTAGTAAACATTTTTTATGGAAGATTTACTTGTCTCATTTGCGTGTCAATTAATAGTTTCTAAGAATGAACTCAAAATTGTGGTACAGAAGACTCAGAACTAAACGGAGTGCCACTACATTTAGTCAAAAAACTAGCTTAGCCGAGTTTAACTGGATTGCCTTAACAAGGAGAAGAACGTGGCTAGGACGTGAAAAGGACGGTCTCACCACTGAAGCTAACGTTGGAACTGGTAATCCATTGAAGTATTCTACGCGAACAGGTATCGAAAACTCCTTTTTATCTTTGAGTATTAAGAAGATACGAAGATATACGGATGAATGAAGATAATTAGTGAGATTGGAGGAAAACGAAAGTTAAACTGTAACTGCTCCATGCTGGAAATAGCAACATGATTCAACCCTAGCAAGAACCTACGCTGATAGCCAGCTTTTATTCAGTCAATGTGGAGATTTTAGCGATTTTTGAGAAGCTGTTTTGCACTCGTTAATTAAGAAAAGTTCCGTGTAAGAAAGAGCTTTTAAACTGTGGCATACAGCTTGAGCATTAACTCGGCAACGTGTACGATGGCTTTTGGGGAAGAACGGAGAGGTGTGGAGGATATGATGGCGCAGGGAAGATCACGTAAGCTAACTGAGAAGGCATTAGAAGACAAGTTGCAGAAATACATTGCATTGAGGAGACGAAAATTAGGAACTCTGACAAGCACAATAAGGGAGTTTGAGATATTAATGCGTGATGCTAGAAACGTCCAAAATGTGCAAGATGCAATGGAAAAAGATTTTGCAGAGTTGGTAGGAGAGTTCAGAAGTCTCAACAGTGAAGTTGCAAATCTTTTAAGAGAGGATGAACGAACGTGTGACCAAGATAATTGGTTTGAAGTTAAAATGGCACCAATCAGAGAATTTATGAAAGAAACTAAAAGATGGATAGCAGCTGTACATGAATCAACATCAGTGCTGCCAATGGAAAATGTACAGCAAAAATAATTTGATCTGATAGATAGCCTGCAATAAGCTGTTAGACCAAATTACAGTATTTCCCAGGCAGGAGATAGAAATGCAGAACGTGGTAGCCTATGTGGAACACAAGTAAGTCATGCAACAGCCGCATCACGTGTTTCGTCAACACGGGTTAGACAGGAAGCACAACATGCAGCCCTGCTAGAGCATGCTGCAGCACTGAAGAGAAAGCAAGAGCTTGAATTTGAATCCGCTAGAATCCAAGCTGAAAAAGAATTTGAAACTGCTAGAATTCAAGCTGAAAAAGAAGAATTAGAAATGAAAACGGCATTAACTGAAAGTGAAGCGAAATTAAAGGTGCTTAAAGAATATGAAAGATCTGAAGATAGTTACAGTTACCATACGCCAGTGCAAAAATTACAATTTGGGAATGTGAAGAAGGAAAGGGTTAGCATAAGGATACCGCAACAAGCTAACACAAACGTTTGCATTCAACCATCAATGCTGCATTCTCAACCGCCACCGTCTCAGTCAGCCACAAGTCATCGGCCTAACACTCAAGTGGACAGAGGTAATGACATACTAAAGGTCATGCAAAGGCAGAATGTAATCACAGAGCTACTTGTAAAACAACAGCAGCTGTCTCCGCTACCAACAAAGGACATTCCTGTGTTCAAGGGCGATGCACTACAGTTCAAATCTTTCATAAGAGCCTTTGAACATGCGATAGACCAGAAGACTGACAAAGAACAGGATAAATTGTACTTCTTGGAACAGTATACAGCTGATGAACCCCAAGAGCTTGTCCGCAGCTTCACTCATATGACACAAAGCAAAGGCTATCTTGAAGCAAAGCGGTTACTTCATAAGCACTACGGGGACGAACTACGGATTGCCAGCGCATATATTGATAAAGCACTAAAATGGCCGCAAGTGAAGTCTGAGGATGGAAAGGCGTTGAGTGCTTATGCAATGTTCCTAATTGGATGTCTCAACACCATGATGGACATTGAATACTTAAACGAGATGGACAACCCTACCAATCTACGGACAATGGTGTCCAAATTGCGTACAAAATGAGAGAACGTTGGTCGGCTGGAGCTTTCGATATCAAAGAGCGAAGTGGCAGAAGAGCAAAGTTTGCTGACTTGGTGAAATACATCGACCGTCAAGCTAAAATAGCATCAGATCCCCTCTTTGGTAATATTCCAGACAGCCGCCCAACTACAAGTGGAAAAACAGAACAGAAAGAGAGGTATCCCCAAAGAAAGAAATACGTGGAAGCAGCTTCGCCACCAATGTTTCAGCAGAAAGCAAAGGGCCTCAAGAAACGCATGCTAAGCCAGCGATCTCAAGAAAAACCACAAGCGCCTTTGATAAGCTGTGTCTACTGCCAGCAGCCTCACACTCTTGCTGCATGCAGTAAAATCAAAGCTCAACCACACAAAGAACGAGTGGACTTCTTTGAAGTCAAAGGGATTGTGTTTCGGATGCCTGGCCATCTCAGCAAATTCTGCAAAAGAAGAATTGAATGTAAAGAATGTAAGTTGAAACATCCGGACATTCTGCACATAATCAAAGAAGGATCTGCTGCGCCTGAAAAGAGAGAAGATGCTCATGGAAGCTAAGTATCGTGTGCTGTCCAACAGGAGTCTTGTAGCCTCACAGGGGCCGGAGAAGCTGAATGTGTGCTGTCAATAGTACCGGTGAAAATTAAATCAAAGAAGAGTAACAAGGGTGTTGAAACATACGCCTTTTTAGACCCGGGAAGCACAGCAACCTTCTATACGGAAGACCTGCAAAGAAAACTGAAAACCGACACGAATACTTCTCAGCACCATGGGACAAGACAAACCTGAAGAACCAAAGCTCATGAACAGTTTAGCTATCTCAGACCTTGAGGTGTGCGGATGGGAAGACACCAGCTTCATTGACCTGCCGAAGGTGTTCACACACAGAGACATACCTGTGCACACTGGAAACATACCTAAGCAGTCAGACATCCAGAAGTGGCCTTAGAGAAGTGAGCTTGCCAGAGATAAAAGCTGACATAGGCCTACTTATTGGAGCCAACTGTTCGAGAGCAATGGAGCCATGGCACATCATCAACAGTCAAGATGGAGGGCCGTATGCTGTCAAGACCGCCATTGGCTGGGTGGTGAACGGACCCATAAGAAAAGAACTAAAAGACGAAGAGAGTGAGTCACCTCATCTTTCAGTGAATAGGATCTCTGTAATGGAAATAGAGAAACTTCTGGTCGAACAGTACAACACTGATTTTCCAGAGCGGAAGTACGACGACAAAAAAGAGATGTCCCAGAAAGACAAACAGTTTTTGCATTCTGTGCAGAAGACAACAACATTCGAGAGTGGGCATTACTGTGTTGGATTACCACTCAGGAACGAGAAGGTCAAAATGCCCAACAACCGATGCGTTGCTGAACAGCGCATAACCTGTCTGCGAAGAAAGCTACAGAAGAATCCTGAGTTCTTTGAGGACTACAAGAGCTTCATGCACACGATCATTGAAAAGGGCTATGCCATTCAAGTTCCACCACACCAGCTGAACCGTGACGACAACAGGGTGTTCTACATACCACACCACGGTGTTTATCACCCGAAGAAGAAAAAGCAGCGGGTGGTTTTTGACTGCACCGCCTCCTTTCAGGATCGATCTTTGAACAGTGAGTTGCTTCAAGGGCCCGACACGACCAACACATTGGTTGGTGTCCTCTTAAGATTTCGTGAGGAACCTGTGGCGTTAATGGCAGACATTGAGTCGATGTTTTATCAGGTTAAAGTGCCAGAACATGACTCAGACCTTCTCCGTTTTCTTTGGTGGCCAAACGGCAAGTTGACTGAACCTGTGGAAGAATTCCGGATGGCAGTGCACCTCTTCGGAGCCACCTCTTCGCCAAGTGTTGCCTCATATGCGCTAAGAAGAACTGCTGAAGATCACAGAGATGTTGCATCCCCAGAAGCCATCCAGACAGTCCTCCGTAACTTCTATGTGGATGACTGCTTGAAGAGCCTAGCAACAGAAGATGATGCAGTGACTTTAGCTCAAGATCTACGGACTTTGTGTGCCAATGGGGGCTTTACTTTGGCAAAGTGGATGACTAACAGCAGGAAGATGTTGCTGTCAATCCCAGAGGCTCACAGAGCTAGTGATCTGAGACACGACGCTTTGCCAGTTGAAAGGACCCTCGGTGTCCAATGGGACACGGAATCCGATCATTTCACATACCGAATGAAGCTGCAAGACAAACCGATGACCAGAAGAGGCATCTTATCAGTCGTCAATTCCATCTACGATCCCCTCGGCTTTCTGGCCCCGGTCACCTTGTCAGCTAAACTCCTGTTGAAAGAACTCTGTAAAGAGCAACATGGGTGGGATGAAGACGTCGGTGAAAAGCATGCTGAACATTGGAGAAAGTGGATTGAAGATGTTACTCACCTCTCCAACTTTTGCGTGAACAGGTGTTTGAAGCCTTTGGATTTAGGATGCATTGCTGCAGCACAGTTGCACCATTTTTCTGATGCCTCAGAGTACGCATATGGCACTGTGTCTTATCTGTTATTGGAGAATACAGAAGGTAAGAAACATTGTGCGTTCCTTATGGGAAAATCAAGAGTAGCCCCACTCAAGTTGATCACTATCCCAAGACTTGAGCTGACCGCAGCGGTTGTGGCAGTGAAGGTAGACAAGATGCTACAGCAAGAACTTAAGATCCCACTGCAACAATCCATCTTCTGGACAGATAGCACTACGGTGCTCAGATACATCGACAGCGAAACAGCCCGTTTCAAGACCTTCGTCGCTAACAGAATTGTACTCATCAGAGAAGCAACCAAGCCGTCACAATGGAAGCATGTTAGGACGACAGAGAATCCTGCGGATCAAGCCAGCAGAGGCCTGAAGGCAAAGAACTTGGTCCAAGGGGGAACCTGGATCAACGGGCCAAGCTTTTTGTTGAACAGTGAAAATGACTGGCCAGAGCAGCCAGACAGAAAAGAAGAAAGCCTTCCAAACGAACCGGAAGTCCGCAATCAAGGTCAAAGAAGATATGGAACCATTGAACAAACTGATAAACTATCACTCAGATTGGCATAAATTGAAAAGATCAGTAGCCTGGATTTTGAAAGTAAAATAAACTCTGTGAAAGCTGAAGGAAGAAAGAAAAGAGTTATCACAAACAATCCATCAATCTGAAAAGGACCCTGAAAAGCAAAAGTCAAAATTAGAACAACACATGAAGAAATACAAAAGAACAATAGAAAAGAAATCACTTACCTTGGATGATTTAGTAGCTGCGGAATCAGAGATAATCCGATGCAGCCAGAGACAGCAGTTCAGAGAAGAGGTCAAAACCTTGCAGAAGAGCAGACAGCTCAGACGCAGCAGTCAGTTGTTCAAACTGGACCCCATTCTCCAAGATGACACTTTAAGGGTTGGTGGAAGACTAAACATCCAGTGATTCTGTCTAAGTATAATAGAGTCGCCACACTGATTTTAAGAGACATACACCAAAGAACAGGACACTGTAGTCGCAGTTATGTCTTGGCACAACTTAGACGCAAGTACTGGATCCCACAGGCCAATTCTGCGATCCGAAAGCTAATCAGCAAATGTACAACATGCCGCAGGATCAACGGAAAGGTTGGAGAACAGAAGATGGCAAGCTTGCCTGAAGATCGCCTCTTGCCAGACAAACCTCCTTTCACAAACACCGGTGTTGATTTCTTCGAACCGTTTGATGTCAGACGGGGCCGGGGTACGGTCAAGAGATACGGCGTGTTCACTTGTCTCACACTCAGAGCGGTGCACATCGAAGTTGAAGATAGCCTTGACACTGACTCATAAGCAGAAGACGCCAAGTTACCATCATGAGGTCGGATAATGGCACTAATTTTGTGTCTGCTGAAAGAGAACTGAGAGAAGCCATCCAACAGCTGGATAACGTGAAGATTGAAAGAGCCCTGCAACCAAAAGGGATCAAGTGGATATTCAACAGCCCAGCAGCCTCTCACCAAGGTGGGGTTTGGGAAAGACAAATCCGGACGATGCGAAGGATCCTTAGTTCCTTATTGAAGGAACAGACAGTGAATGATGATTGCCTACACACAATAATGTGTGAAGTGGAAAGCATCATAAATGGCAGGCCGCTCACAAGTGTCTCGGATGATGTGAACGATGTTGAGCCTCTGACACCGAACCACTTGTTGTTGCTGAAATGTCAACCCAGCATGCCTCCAGGCATATTCAGCAAAGATGACACATACACAAGAAGAAGATGGAAACAAGTCCAATATCTCGTGGATTTATTCTGGACCAGATGGACACGTGAGTATCTTCCACTTCTACAGGAGCGCCAGAAATGGCTGAAGCCTAGAAGAAACTTCATGACCGGAGATGTCGTGCTACTAGTGAACAGTTCCTCTCCACGCAACTCCTGGCTCATGGGGAAGGTTGTGGAGACTTTGCCAGACTCGAATGGAACAGTGAGAAGAGTAAAGATAAAGACTAAAACCAGCACGCTGGAAAGGCCTGTAAACAAGCTGTGCCTATTGGAAGAGGCAATATCAGAAAGTGAAGAGAGAAGATACTAGTTTAATAGTTTATGGACATTTGAAGTATTGTGGCTCTTGTTTGTTGTTATAATGTTTAAGTTATAATTGCTTAGTCCTCCTGTCTAACCAATTAGGGGCCGGGTAATGTAAGAGCCAAATTCATGATTTCATCTGTTATAATAATTTAGTTTAAAAAGATTAAAAAAGGTAACTGAAGATAAATAATCTCATTATGATTTGAAAAGAATGTTTAGGTTAATATATATAATTTAGTATTGTATTTAAAAGCTGAATAACTTGTCAGAATATAAGCTTCCAATCAGATGACGTTACGTCAGTGTAATACCTGCGTATGGAACTTTTAGTTTAGATTTGAGCTCAGAGATGTTGGAAGCGACATAGTTTTTTGACCGTGTGAACTTGTAACTCTACGTTTTCTCGTAAACATTTTTTATGGAAGATTTACTTGTCTCACTCGCGTGTCAATTAATAGTTTCTAAGACTGAACTCAAAATTGTGGTACAGAAGACTCAGAACTAAACGGAGTGCCACTACAGAGTGATCTGGTCTACCTTATTAATATCCACCCCTGGACAAAGACTTGGTAGAGGTTATGGAATTGAAACGAATATCTCACTGTTTCGGCTTTGGTGCGCCGGTGTTGATTGGGCGGGTGGCTGGATGGCACGGGTCCCCGAGTTGTCCGGCTTCTCCTGGACCACAGAAGTGATTTCCTCGGGCCACCTGTAGCAGATGAGCCGGGCGATGAAGCCCAGAATCACCACCCGCACCCAGTGCGGCACGTCGCGGTACTTCGTGGAGTTGGTGTGGAGCACGTTGGTGATGACGACCGTCTCCAGCAGGCTGATCACCATCAGGGCCAGACACACGGAGAAGTAGATGCCTGAGAGAACGGGGAGGAGATAGCAGTGCTTGCCAAGCAGAAAATAAAAACTCAAAATAATAAAATAAAATAGTAAATAAATATGTTTAATATTTCTCTCAAATCCCCTTCAAAGTAAATAACACCATGTGTTTGCTAGAGTTTGGTCATCTGACCTATGATGGGGGTGCCGTTTGGTGATCTGACTTATGATGGGGGTGTGATCTGACCTATGATGGGGGTGATCTGACCCTATGATGGGGGTGCCGTTTGGTGATCTGACCTATGATGGGGGTGTGATCTGACCTATGATGGGGGTGCCGTTTGCAGTGCTGGGCAGCAGGTCGTTCATGATGAGCAGGAAGACGGTGTACCCCAGGATGAGTGTCATCTTAAAGGAGGCTCTGTCCACGCTGTGTGGCGGCAGGTAGAAGGACAAGATGTCGATGATCATGAGGAAAGAGCTGGGGATCAGGAGGTTGACCACGTACAGCATGGGCCGTCTCTTAATGACCACCTAGACAAAGAGAATGACCGGACGAATGCACCACACACTCTCTCAGTGAACATAAGACACATTTTTAACACACATTTTTGTGTCTGTTTTATTAGCAACTGGTCGCATTAAAGCCACGTTGCTACTTGTTCAAGTAGTTGAATTTGGAGGAGTAAAATGCTAGCATGTTAAGTCCCTGCCAAATGAATATAGATATGAATTCTGACACCAATGATATACTGCTTCTGTGTCTGTTTTTCCTCGTTTTACCCAGAAAGTGATGATGTCGCACTCGTCTATTCCGAACTGCAGGATGCTCGCTTCTCCCAGGATGACCACCAGCTCCCACTCCCCACTGGCCTCCAGGTACTGCTTAGAGTTCCCCGACATCTCAGCAAAGGACAGGGCCGGGCTGACCCTCATATCCTTTACTGTCGTCCAGAACAGTAGCGGGAGAGAAGAGGAAAGGAGTCGGGCATGTTCTAGATTCTATATTAGACGCGGTTCTATGGCACTGGAGTGACGGCAACAGCTTATTTGACGACTTAATGGATTAATCATGGGTAAGGTATTCAGCATAGCTGGTATCTGACGCACAGTCTGCAGGTTTCGAGGCTTTAATAGTGTTTACTTGTGTGCATGTAGGAACCGAAGGTGAAAGTGCAGTTCTGGATGTCGAAGGGGAAGCTGAAGATCTCCAGGTTGCAGGAGCTCACGAGCCTGAGCATGCGGTCGTAGCGGATGTGTCCCGTGTGATTGACGTACACGTAGGGGCAGGCTTGGGAGACGTCATCGTCCACACTGACACAGGAAGGCAGAGAGCAGCACACACACACCCACACACACACACAGACACACACACACAAACACACACACACAAACACACACACACAAACACACGTGTGAGTAAGGCCTACCATCTGTCACTCTCAGCTATGAAATACTGGATCAGAGAAGCTCACAATTCATAGATGATGATGTCAGGTGTCCAGAGTTCCTTCACTGGCAGGGAGATTTTAGTGACACCATCGCATTTTTCAGGATCCCATATGAGAAACTCGTGGAACCAATACTGCAACAGAAAAGGAAATAGAGCACTCCGTACAGAACACGTGGCTGAAATGGCTCACCAGTTCAAGCTGTGTGCAGCACTTACCAGTCTAAGCCAGAGGAAGGTAGTGAGGATCTGAGTTTTCTCATTCTGTGGTATAGATATGGTGAGATAAGGCAACATGTTAAAAACAGCACGGTCTGTGGCACAGTAAAGGAGGTGCACACACACTCATGCACCCCACAGATTCCTCAGCACTTTCACAGGTAGCCCGCCCATGAAAGCACAAAATGATAAAATGGCCTATGGCATCTGTGGGTAGCTCTCAGATGTACGAACGCTGTTATTGAGCCTTTACTCACCACACCCAACACAGCATAGAGAGTGAAGGAGATGTTGAGTCTTTACTCACCACACCCAACACAGCATAGAGAGTGAAGGAGATGTTATTGAGTCTTTACTCACCACACCCAACACAGCATAGAGAGTGAAGGAGATGTTGAGTCTTTACTCACCACACCCAACACAGCATAGAGAGTGAAGGAGATGTTATTGAGTCTTTACTCACCACACCCAACACAGCATAGAGAGTGAAGGAGATGTTGAGTCTTTACTCACAACACCCAACACAGCATAGAGAGTGAAGGAGATGTCATTGAGTCTTTACTCACCACACCCAACACAGCATAGAGAGTGAATGAGATGTTGGCGATGGTTGGAGTGCTTAGGTTCACCGCCGGTCTGAAGGATTTTTTGGCAAACACATCGTCAAGTGATTCATAGGTAGGTCCGCTGTGACCCTCGCGACAGGTCAGTTCGCAGAGACACAAAGACACTGAGGGAGAACACCCAGCCAAAGGAACATTCATAAGGATCGAATTATATGATTAAGTGATTAAAGCACCGGTCTCTCCCGCTTTTGATTAATACAAAGAACAACAACTCGTAGTCAGGTTTTATCTACATACTTACATACATACATGTACACACATATGCACATACAGTACATCTATGTAGTATACATACATAAAAAGCGAACCACAAAATACCCTCAGATCTCAAAATAATAATCAAAACAATTTAGTTATTGACTTACCTGTCAGCAGAAAGGCACAGGATGTGAACAGGTACCCACAAGAAGTTCCCATCATGACCGGTATGTCTTCAGCTCACCTCATTTGCTCCTATTGCAGATCAAATACCTGATGAAGCTCCCTGTTCTGATTTAAAATACTTGATGAAGCTCCCTGTTCTGATTTTGCTCCTATTTCAGATCAAATACCTGATGAAGCTCCCTCTTCTGATTTAAAATATCTGTTAGCTCCCTGTTCTGATTTTAGGTCACACGCCTGTCTCAGACAAATGGTACTGCTTTTCCCTAAGTAAACCGCTGCATACAAGCCTGCATGTTTTTTTTAACACCTACAGTAACAACTCAAGCATAATGTTATTTTCCCCTCTGTGACACAGCTATGTCCATGCAGTGTGTGTGTGTGTCTAGGCCTGTGTTTGTACCAGTGCTATCGCATTCAGCTTGTTCTTTTCCATTTACACCTTTTTGCAAACAGCAGGCAGATAATGTTACACCTTTAATTGGTGAGCAGTATTGTGCAGTTGGTGCATGTGGAGTTATAGCATTTGTTTTATGTCCTGTTTTGAACAATCTTCACATCTTAAGGTACGTAGATGTATTATATACAATGAATCAGTTGACATTCATAGATTTTAATAATATAATAATATAATGATATTTATGTGGATTACAATATCGGTCGGAAACATTAGTTTTTTAATTAACTTTAACAATCAGGGCCGGCTGTAGGGTGCTATGACTGAGGGGGCAATTGAGATTATCAAGGAGGCCAACCGTGTCTAAATTCCAACCAAAAATGTGGATACAACAAATAACTATGAATGTGCTATCAATGGAAAGTGGTTAGAAGTGAACATAACAGTTCAAACGGATACCTTGATTTTGGAAAATGATGACCTGGTCGGTTTTCTTCTGGGGGAGACAGACGAGACGTGCCATGAACTCTAAGACGAGGACTCGAACCCAGCGTGGCACAGCTCTGTAGTCCTTTGAGTTGTGCAAGATGTTGGTGACGATGATGGTTTCCAGAAGACTAGCCACCATTAGAGCCAGGCAGATAGAGAAAAACACGTGTGGGGAAAAAGTCAAATGAGGAGTTAATACCACTCACAGTTTCACATTTTACATATGTGACATTATTACTCGTGTCCACTTCAAAAACTGCACATTTTCAGTACTGGGGGCTATATGTGCGCCCTGGATACTGGACCCCATGACCTTGGTGTTGTTAGCAATAGTTTAGCTACCAGCCATAATGTCTGCATATTGTCAGCTAATAATTCAGTGACAATCTTTGTCAAATAGAAGTGGAATAGAGTTTCCAGTGACTGGCAGCAGTTCGTTCATGAGGAGCAGGAAGACGGTGTAGCCAAGGATGAAAGTAATTTTAAAGGCCGATCGGTCCACGCTCTGTGGGGGGAGGATGAAGCTGAAGAGGTCCAGGGTGATGAGGAAACAGCTGGGGGGCGCCTCAGGGTAATCTGGGGTCAAAAGTCAAATCAGAAAGGAGTCACACCTGTGTAACACAAACACTGAGATTCTATTCTAAGTTCCATTATTTAACCTTAGATACAAATCAAATACATCAAAATTCGTGTTTTCATGTTAAATTCACAATGAATTACTTCTGGGCCCCTTTCAGTGAACTTCAACGTGAAGTGTCACTCACTTCTTTACTGACGTTAACTATTCAGGTATAAGGATGATTTTAATGAAAACCATCGTAACACTTTTTGTTGGCAACACTTTATTTGGGTAGTCCATCTACAGAGACTTTACAGATGGTTTGTTGAAACTGAAGTTCAGTCTTTCTAATTGTTCACTGAGCCAAACCCAACCACTAGCCCTAAACTTAACCATACATTGTAGTTAATAGAGTTTCAGTCAATATCAACATGTTGGCCTGACCGTACTTATTGCAGGCATTTTTGCCTGTAAGTATAAAATAGGGTGATATTGAATTAAATGAAACCCAAAAGGACTGTATGCTGGTGTAATGAATAAGTGACAATCGCCACAGGTTTGTCCGGTCAGAACATAAATGGATGTCAAGTCCCAATGATGATGAAAACACTGTATTTATTTGCACACACACTCAAGCCTTGAATGGCGGGATGAACATGAATGACTGAAGATGAACGGTGAATAGGATTATCCGCGTAAAGGACTCGTATTTACACATGAATTCTTGAATGACCGTGTTTGAACCGTGATTGAGTTATCCGTGTAATGAATTGAAGACCATGAACCGTGATTTCTATTAAACAATACAAATGACAAATATATACAATTAAATGCAATAAAGATGAACCATTATATACAAGATGAATGAATATAATATATACAAGATGAATGTTACGGCTATACTGTAAATGCGGATCTGTCCCTTTAAATACCGTGCCGTATAACGGCGAACATTCCATATCTCCGTAACAAAAGTAACTGGTTGAACTGGCCTCGGGGTGAAATGTGGATGCTACAGATGATAATGATGACTGTAAATAACAGATACTATTTACAATGAACTGAACGGACTAAAGAGCTAAATGATACATATAACAACACTTACATTCTTGAACGACGCACGGCAAATGATCGCGAATGTCTTTGAATGAATTGAATTGTCCGATGTGCTCCTTGAAGATGACTTCTCCAACTCCGCTTGACTTGACCCACAACTTGGCCAGAGGAGGGTCGGCCTTATATAGTGGAGAGATGACGGGGGCCTTTAAACTGTCTGTATGACCTGGATCTGCGCTGTCCGTCTGCTGATGAGGAAACAGCCACACCTGTGGAAACAGAATGCAAAGCGGGCTTGGAAAGCTGCAAGCTGGATGGGTGAAGGTCAGCCATTCTGGGGATGACTGGGTTGCTGTGCCATCTTCGGCACTCAGCACAGCCGTGCTGGTGCTTCCTGATGGCCTGTCTCCCCCTCAAGATCCAGAACCAGATCCAACCACCCTGTCCGGGCCTGGATGCATGAGCCGGCTGTCACCATCCTGGATGATGAGCTTGGTGATGGGGTGATGAGGATCCAGCACTATGGGGTGCAATGCGTCCTCCAGGGACTCACACCTGCGGAGCCGCCCCCCCACGCGGATCAGCTGGACCCCTGAGTCGAACTCTGGAGCCAACGTGTGCAGTCTGCTGGCTGCAGGGACAGGTTTCCCTGTGGAAAGAAGAATGAATTCCTCCAGGAAGCAGTCTCTCTGGACTGTCCGGAGGAGAGCAAGCTCAGCTTGCCTGACGTCCTCTGCTGCGGGGTCGGTGGGCGTGGCCGCCCCATGACAGGCTCTGATAGAGGCCTCCAGCAGCTCTTGGTAGCTGCTGAAACCTCCAGGATCGGGAAGTGACTGAGCAGCGGTCACAGAGACGTGACCACAGAATGATGACTTCCGCAGTTCAGCAGGCTCGTGGAAGGATGACCCGTCTCTCCCTGCTGGCTGGGAAGGCTTCTTCCTTTTCTTGCTGTGTGCCTCTGCACGGATGGACTCCTGACACAGCTGTGTCCTGATGACATCCCTCTGCCTAGGTTTGGTCACCTGACAGCGATGCTCAGTGGAAGGAGTCTCGTTACCAGTGAGTAGACACTGAGGGGTGGAGGACTGATGCATGGGTACATTGAAAGGGCCTTGCAGTGTCCAACCGAGACGTGTGCGCAGTGCAGCCGGTCCACCTGGTGGGCCTAGGAAGGGCTTTGACTGGATATGAATGAGTGGATAAACCAAGCTCTGTTGAGGTGAAAGCTTGCTCTATCCTGAACCGCTTCTGAGGATAAATGGCTGATGCCACAGAGAATGAGACTGACCTCCCTGGCACAGCCCTGACGTCCTGACGGATGGTTCTGAGTGCCAGCTCCTCACTCCGTCCGTGAAGACCCAGCTCCTGAGCAGCACTGTGCAGCAGCACTGTGCAGCAGCATTGTGCGCTCGTAACCGTCATCCAAGATGGCGTAGGTCTCCATCTTCTTGTTGCCATTGAATAGGCACACCTTCACCATTTTTAGCAGTACGCTACCACCCCTCCTGGCAGGATCGAGGTAGTACGTCACCGGCTGACTGGCTTCGGGGGCTGGCTTCTCCGGTCTGGCGTTCACCTCGTGCAGCACTTCCAGATGTGTCAGATTGCATGTCTGACATCTGGCCTTGAGGTAGCACTGCACTGTTTGATGATCCCTTCCACACCTCCAGCACCGTTTCCCTTTCTTGATCCAGCTGACCTTCTGATCCTTGGTCAGCTGCTTGAATGTTGTGCACTGATTGAAATAGTGCTGATTGTTGTTGCAGAACGGGCAGTACTTCTGCGGCTGCTCTGCCTTCCGTGGTGAGGGCTGTGCTGTCTTGGTGGGCTCGACTGCCTTAACAGGTGAGTCACACCCAAGCAGGACAGTGGTGGAATGCACGGCTGGGCTCTGATTCGCCCTGACGCCTCTCTGGCGGTCAGGTGGCTCTTCCAGCGGTGCTCTGGAGTGGATGAATGGCACCTCATCCTGCGGCACCCGGACCGCCTTCTCCAGCCAGTAAGAAAAGTCCAGCAGTGTGGGGATTGGTGTCCGAATGGGGTCGATGTAGCGTTTGAACTGGATGCCCATGTCATGTGGCAGCTTGGATAAGAGCCGTGACACATGTGAGCCACACTCCAGTTCTGTACGCCCTTCTCTCCCCAGCTGGTCCAACATCCCCACAAGGGCCCGCACCTTTAGTGCGAACAGGCGGAACCCCCTGCTGTCACCGCTCTTGACTGGAGATTCAGCAAGGACCTTGTTGATGCGCTGCAGAGCCAGCCTGTGTGGCTGGCCATACAGCTCGGTGAGTGATGCCATGGTGTTGGTGTATGGATATCGGCTGTTGCAGTAGGAGTCTGCTATCAGCAGAGCATCCTCCAGCTTCAGGTGGTCGACCAGGATCTGGTACTTGAATCGTCAGTCGCATCCGCAGGCAGGATGTTCTCCAATGCCAGCTTCAGGCGGGCAAACTGGCGGGGGTCTTCTTCTGTGAAGCATGGGATGTGAGGCTTTGGTCCTCTGTAGGTGCTCTCTCGTCGGGGAGGAGTAGGTGGCCCATCGTAAGGACCCTGCCCCAGTGGCCTCAGTCCAGCAACCGGGTATGATGGGTTGTAAGGACGAGCTGATGAGGTGCGAGGAGGAGTGAATGGCACCATGTACTGCGGTGTTGGTACCTGAGATGGCGGTGCGTGAGCAGCTGGGCTGTGCTCTGGACGCATATGCATGCTCCGCATATGATCAGTCAGCTCAGCCACAAACTGTTGAGGTGGATGATGTGGGCGTGGCACCTGCCACGGAGACGTGTCATCATCTGGTTGGACCACCAGCTGAGAATGATGAGACGTAGTCCACGGCACACCTAGCAGGTCATCCACTGGCTGAAGGAAGGGCTGCCTGGTTGTCAGCGGCGTGGATGAGAAATCCGGGAAGGGAAGCCTTGAATAGGATACCCCACTGTCTGCGACGTGGGGTCGTCCTCTGGATGCGGCAGCGAAGCTGGTGGTTGGAGCTGGTGGTGCATCTGATGCACGTGGTGAGAGGGCTTGGACAATTTGCTGCATATCAAGCCTTAATTGTTGATTGTCTTCCCTCATCTCCCTGAGAGCTGAGAGGAATGCCTCTGGGAGTGGGCTTGACTGCTTCTGTCCAGCAGGTGGTGCTAGAGCGTCCACATGGCTGGGACTGATGGCTCCACCAACGGCTTGGTCTGGAAGGGTGCGTGGAAGGTGACGTCTTGGAAGTTCCAACAAGAAGTCATCCAAGTACCGAGGCTGACGGCCCTCACGGCGAGCACGGGTGTTGTCTCTGGGCATCGACATCCTGGCCTGTAGTAATTGTAGATATCCGGCTCGAAGGACCATATAAAATAGGGTGATATTGAATTAAATGAAACCCAAAAGGACTGTATGCTGGTGTAATGAATAAGTGACAATCGCCACAGGTTTGTCCGGTCAGAACATGAATGGATGTCAAGTCCCAATGATGATGAAAACACTGTATTTATTTGCACACACACTCAAGCCTTGAATGGCAGGATGAACATGAATGACTGAAGATGAACGGTGAATAGGATTATCCGCGTAAAGGACTCGTATTTACACATGAATTCTTGAATGACCGTGTTTGAACCGTGATTGAGTTATCCGTGTAATGAATTGAAGACCATGAACCGTGATTGAGTTATCCGTGTAATGAATTGAAGACCATGAACCGTGATTTCTATTAAACAATACAAATGACAAATATATACAATTAAATGCAATAAAGATGAACCATTATATACAAGATGAATGAATATAATATATACAAGATGAATGTTACGGCTATACTGTAAATACGGATCTGTCCCTTTAAATACCGTGCCGTGTAACGGCGAACATTCCATATCTCCGTAACAAAAGTTACTGTTTGAACTGGCCTCGGGGTGAAATGTGGATGCTACAGACGATAATGATGACTGTAAATAACAGATACTATTTACAATGAACTGAACGGACTAAAGAGCTAAATGATACATATAACAACACTTACATTCTTGAACGACGCACGGCAAATGATCGCGAATGTCTTTGAATGAATTGAATTGTCCGATGTGCTCCTTGAAGATGACTTCTCCAACTCCGCTTGACTTGACCCATAACTTGGCCAGAGGAGGGTCGGCCTTATATAGTGGAGAGATGACGGGGGCCTTGAAACTGTCTTCAAACTGTTGAAGTGGCCAAATGGTCAGTGAAATTCCACTGTGCACGAGCCCCACAGAACTCTGGGATCAGCTGATAGGCTGACCTCTGCCTGGACCCCAGGTCCCGTGAGTGGCCTGCACAGTGGGGTGCCCCAGCTGGGTGCAACTGGTGGCCTTTTTAACAGTAAACGTGTGTGCGTATTTATATATATATTATATATATATATATATATATACATATAAATGCTTGAAATATGTGGGTTCCAGTTGAAGTGTGCACAACGCAGTCCAATCCCTTCTTTTGCGTTAAAACGGTGTGGCTGTCATTGGGGTCTGGCTATGTTTTATTGCACTGGCATTTTGATAACAAGACTGCTGGCTTCTGTTTAATTGGCATGGCTCTAGCTCCTGGACCAGTTTGATTCTATATGGGCCATTCTACCGAATTGGTGCAAAGTGTGGTCCTACAACAAGAAAAACTATTTACAAAACAATTAAGTATTCAAACATAGATATTTACTAAGAATATGTCATGGTATATTTAAACCCAAGACATTAAATGAGATAGGGATAAGCTAAATATATACAAAATCATCATTTATAGGGTACTTTCTATTGGGAAGTAGCTGTCCCCAACCCTGGCATCTAAATTTCAATGTCTATTTTTTCAATGATCTAATTTCAAAGATCTTTATGATTAGGTTTAAACAGAACTTGGAAGATTTAGATTTATTGTGGGTTTAATTTAAAAAAAAAAATAAACTATACTCAAAAAATCATGTCCATAGTTTTAATGTCACTACCGAAACACAGGAGTTTTAGTCCATTGGCTGAGCCTGTGTTTTAGCCACACCCCTGCATTTATAACCAGGCAGTGATACTGCATCCCTATCCCTCATGGCTGAATGTTAAGTAGCTAGATCCCATACTTTGGATATAAATGTGTTCCAAAGTCTGAAAATCAGTGTGTAACCTTAAGAATTGTCACTACCGAACACATATTTTCTTCAATTAAGTAAACTTTTTTTTTTTTTTGCAAAGTATTATGTTTGTTTGTGTGTACACCTCTTCAAAGATTTGTTTGCTAGCCATGTGCTTGCTAGAATTATTTATTTATGCTCAGTCAGCTAGAATTGTCACTACCGAAACAGTCACTACCAAAACATATGGTAAAGTTTTGGTAGTGACATGATCGTTTCGGTAGTGACAAAATGGAATGGTAAGTAGTTCAATCCCATCATTTTTAAATAAATGTGTTATGTGGACTAAATGGTAAACATGTAGATAATGCTGATTTCTATCTGAAATTGTTCAGGAGAGAAAGAATCATAAGATGCCAAAAGGAAAAAGTGGAGCAGAGAGGCTGAGAGAATATCGACAAAGAGTGAGGGATGACCCAGTGAAACACCAAGAATATTTAAGGAAGGAAAGAGAAAGAAATAAGAAACGAAAGGAAGAAGGAAAGTTGAAATGTATCAGTGATTTATCCAACAGGGAGCAAAAGAAGGTCAGAAAATCATGGAGGAAAAGACAGCAAAAGCACAAAACATTTGTGTTTTTAATATTCCCAACCTAAAGCATGGTATGAGTTAAGATTAAGCAATAAGGTTGAGGAAATATGATACAACCTTGCAAACAAAATACTGTGGTCACTACCGAAACAGTGCAGTCACTACCGAAACACTGGATGTTTTGTAAAAAATAAAGTATATTGAGTTATCAACTAAAATGTTATGATACTGATTGGTTTAATGTATGTTCAATTTCATCAATCATCAATCATCAACTCTTGAATCAATATGATCAGTATTTTGCATTTTACAAAGAAATATTGCACTTAGATTTAGATGAATTGTATAAATTGAACTTTGAAATTTGGTACAAATTTCATTTTTATCGATTTCATTGTGAAAATCTTCAAGAAATATTTGTAAAAATACTCTTCAGAGAAGGGAAGGAAACACAATCTGAACAGGTTAATAATAATACGTTTTTACTATAGTTTATTACTATGTTTCGGTAGTGACAACTTTTGGGAGAGGAAAAACATTCCAACACATTCTGAAAATACAATATAAAAATTGACGGTTCATTTACTAGATATGTGTACTTTAGATATGGTACAATATATATACGGACAAAGTTTTGGGAATAAAACATACAAATTTTCAAAATATTTCCAACCTGACTTTGCACCAATTCGGTAGAATGGCCTATATATTAGGATTATCTCTGACAATAATATGTTAATCTCTCTTGCTTTTAAGGCTAGAGTCTGAGTAGAGTTTACCTAATGTAGATAGAGTCTGAGTAGAGTATACCTGAAGGCGTCAAGCCACTGACTGCTTTCTTGGCACAAAACAGCCTGACACAATTATTTGTTTGTTTGGTCAATGTGATCCTGCAGCTTAAAACGTTCTGCACACATTTTGCTCTGCAGATGTGGAGCTGCGTGCTTTAGTGTCTGATCCTTCAGCAGCCTTAATGAGCAGCCTACCAGTTTTAAAGGGGCACTAAACCGTACTGTGCCCAAGCATGTTATCCCAAACAGCAGCTGAGACTGGAAATCATTCGCATTCCCAAACCCAGTCAAATCTGCTCCAGAGCTATCTGCTATCTGGGTGTTAGAAACAGTAAACACTCAGTCATGTCCTTCAGAGAACCATCTCTCATGCTAAAGTGCCACAGCGCCCCCTACAGGCTGTGTTGAGCAATAACTATGTGCTTCTTTTCCGTTGCCAATTGTTAAAAAGCCCTATTTGTACTGACATAAAAGAAGTGGTGTGGGGTAAGAGTGAGTGTGTATGCGTGTGTGTGTGTGTGTGTGTGTGCGTGTGTGTGTGTGTGTGTGTCACAGAATGAGTGAGTGAGGTGGCTGCTCATGAATTGTTCATATTTTATAGCTGTGGCGGTTGTCCATTTTATCCTGCTGAAGGTCTCCCCAGTTGTGTTAATATTATTAAATAATAATGGTGACAATAAAATACTGATTTTACTGTTCTTTGGCATTGAATTCTTTTAAAATTGTTTTTAATCATCATTGATAATCATCAAAACATGGTCTAAATTGATCACACTGATTTCAAAATAGATATTGTTGAAGAAAGGAATTTTAATAAATTGTCCATTTTTAAACTTTATCTTCTGAAGTCTGTCCCACTAAGACTAGGAAACACTGAGTTCTTAAAATTATACAATACATCAATACATTTTATAACAGTCCAAGCAACTTCCAAAATGATGGACCCTTTAATAATCATTATGGGAACAGGCTCCTTTCTGTTACTTCTTGCAAAGTGTTTCAGTGAAAATATACCTGATTAAATGCACAAATCTAGTTAATATTCTCATAAAATTATAAGATCTAAAAGTATAAGATACTAAATCGTAAATAGTATAAGATACTACTCAAACGACACACATCTGTGTATGTGTGCTTCATCACACTCATCTTAGGAGTGTGCTCCCAGGCTGTGTGTGTGTGATCTACAACAGCACATCATTCCCATATGTGCTCCCTGTTGCTCATAAGATAAGTGTGTGTGCCCAGGCGGGGTGTGTGTGTGTTTGTGCGCGCGCTCTCTGTTGCTCATCAGATGAGTGTGTGCCAGGCGGTGTGTGTGGTGTTGTGTCACTGGTAGATCCATATGCACCACATGCAGATGATGACTACCGCATAGCAGGTGATGAGCATCAGGTAGATGCGGAAGAGCAGGAAGTCCAGGATGTACCCCACGTGGCACCATTGGTCCATCATCTCGCTCGCCTTCTGCAGGTCGGAGATGTGCGAGCGGATCACGTTCACGTCCTGGCAGATCTGAGTGAGCTCCGGCACAGCCAGCGGCAGCACTCCAGACACTGGGGTGGTGAGCACACAGACACACACACCAGAGCAGAGACAGAAACAGAGTTTGGCTCAAGCTACAGCCAAAGGACAGCCGTTCATGAGTTTAAACACTGGAGACCACAGACTGGTCCGGATGCTTTACTCCCAGTCAAATCTTTCAGGAGAACGTTAAAAAAAGATTCAACCAATGACATTTTTCATTGAAAATATGGTCCAATTATGCATGGCTCTCTTTTCTTATAACCCTCTTCAGCACAAAGACTGGTTTACGCTCAGACCCAGGGCCAACAATTACTGACTTTCAGCCACCAATGAGGCTTTAGATTGGATACCATTCTCTTGGCAAAGGCTAATGCAGCAGAAATAATTGTACTACATTGTAATATTGAGTGATCTGGTCTACTTTATTAATATCCACCCCTGGACAAAGACTTGGTAGAGGTTATGGAATTGAAACGAATATCTCACTGTTTCGGCTTTGGTGCGCCGGTGTTGATTGGGCGGGTGGCTGGATGGCACGGGTCCCCGAGTTGTCCGGCTTCTCCTGGACCACAGAAGTGATTTCCTCGGGCCACCTGTAGCAGATGAGCCGGGCGATGAAGCCCAGGACCACCACACGCACCCAGTGGGGCACGTCGCGGTACTTTGTGGAGTTGGTGTGGAGCACGTTGGTGATGACGACCGTCTCCAGCAGGCTGATCACCATCAGGGCCAGACACACAGAGAAGTAGATGCCTGAGAGAACGGGGATGAGATAGCAGTGCTTGCCAAGCAGAAAAAAAAAACTCAAAATAATAAAATAAAATAGTAAATAAATCAAACATACATTACAAAGATATGAGATGTATGCACAGAGGGCACTTGACTTAAATGGGAAGGGGAATATTGTTGAGATTGTTGATAATAATATATTGTAAATATCATGTAGATTGCCAAGCAAAAAATAAAAATCCAAAATAAATATACTCTAAGTAAGTAAAATATTCCAAAGATATGTAATGTATGCACAGAGTGAATTTTACTTGACTAATATGGGATTATTGAGGTAATATAATGTAAATATCATGGAGATTGACTGACTGATTGATTGATAGCCTCGGACTACAACACAATGATCATCACATCAGTCGAGAGAATTTGAATGTTCTTTTAGATGGCCACGGCTGCTCAGACCACACTAGGAAAACAAGGGCCTCAAAATTCAATACAATTCACTCTATTGTTCGCCCAGACACCCTGCTAGAATCCTTCATATGTATCAAGATGCCCTTAAAATGGACACGTACTCATTGAAAAGTCACCTGAAATTGCTGGTTATTAACCCCTGGTCCCACGCACAAATCTGTTTAACATTTCTCTCAAATCCCCTTCAAAGTGAATAACACCATGTGTTTGCTAGAGTTTGGTCATCTGACCTATGATGGGGGTGCCGTTTGGTGATCTGACCTATGATGGGGGTGTGATCTGACCTATGATGGGGGTGATCTGACCCTATGATGGGGGTGCCGTTTGGTGATCTGACCTATGATGGGGGTGTGATCTGACCTATGATGGGGGTGATCTGACCCTATGATGGGGGTGCCGTTTGGTGATCTGACCTATGATGGGGGTGTGATCTGACCTATGATGGGGGTGATCTGACCCTATGATGGGGGTGTGATCTGACCTATGATGGGGGTGATCTGACCCTATGATGGGGGTGCCGTTTGGTGATCTGACCTATGATGGGGGTGTGATCTGACCTATGATGGGGGTGATCTGACCCTATGATGGGGGTGTGATCTGACCTATGATGGGGGTGATCTGACCCTATGATGGGGGTGCCGTTTGGTGATCTGACTTATGATGGGGGTGTGATCTGACCTATGATGGGGGTGATCTGACCCTATGATGGGGGTGCCGTTTGGTGATCTGACCTATGATGGGGGTGTGATCTGACCTATGATGGGGGTGCCGTTTGCAGTGCTGGGCAGCAGGTCGTTCATGATGAGCAGGAAGACGGTGTACCCCAGGATGAGTGTCATCTTAAAGGAGGCTCTGTCCACGCTGTGTGGCGGCAGGTAGAAGGACAAGATGTCGATGATCATGAGGAAAGAGCTGGGGATCAGGAGGTTGACCACGTACAGCATGGGCCGTCTCTTAATGACCACCTAGACAAAGAGAATGACCGGGTGAATGCATCACACACTCTCTCAGTGAACATAAGACACATTTTTAACACACATTTTTGTGTCTGTTTTATTAGCAACTGGTCGCATTAAAGCCACGTTGCTACTTGTTCAAGTAGTTGAACTTGGAGGAGCAAAATGCTAGCATCAGCATCAAGCGCACGTCAAGATGAGCCCACAAACTCTGTTTAAAAGTCCCTGCCAAATGAATAGCTATGAATATAGATATGAATTCTAACACCAATGATATAGTGCTTCTGCGTCTGTTTTTACTCGTTTTACCCAGAAAGTGATGATGTCCCACTCGTCTATTCCAAACTGCAGGATGCTCGCTTCTCCCAGGATGACCACCAGCTCCCACTCCCCACTGGCCTCCAGGTACTGCTTAGAGTTCCCCGACATCTCAGCAAAGGACAGGGCCGGGCTGACCCTCACATCCTTTACTGTCATCCAGAACAGTAGCGGGAGAGAAGAGGAAAGGAGTCGGACATGTTCTAGATTCTATATTAGACGTATTAGACGTGGTTCTATGGCACTGGAGTGACGGCAAAAGCTTATTTGATGGGTTAATCATGGGTAAGGTATTCTACATAGCTGGTTTCTGACGCACAATCTGCGGTTTTCGAGGCTTTAATGGTGTTTACTTGTGTGCATGTAGGAACCGAAGGTGAAGGTGCAGTTCTGGATGTCGAAGGGGAAGCTGAAGATCTCCAGGTTGCAGGCACTCACGAGCCTGAGCATGCGGTCGTAGCGGATGTGTCCCGTGTGATTGACATACACGTAGGGGCAGGCTTGGGAGACGTCATCGTCCACACTGACACAGGAAGGCAGAGAGCAGCACACACACACACAGACACACACAGACACACACAGACACACACACACACACACACACACACACACACACACAGACACACACACACAAACACACACACACAAACACACGCGTGAGTAAGGCCTACCATCTGTCACTCTCAGCTATGAAATACTGGATCAGAGAAGCTCACAATTCATAGATGATGATGTCAGGTGTCCAGAGTTCATTCACTGGCAGGGAGATTTTAGTGACACCATCGCATTTCTCAGGATCCCATATGAGAAACTCGTGGAACCAATACTGCAACAGGAAAGGAAATAAGAGCACTCCGTACAGAACACGTGGCTGAAATGGCTCACCAGTTCAAGCTGTGTGCAGCACTTACCAGTCTAAGCCAGAGGAAGGTAGTGAGGATCTGAGTTTTCTCATTCTGTGGTAAAGATATGGTGAGATAAGGCAACAAGTTAAAAACAGCACCTCCTGTGGCCCTGCGCAGGAGGTGCACACACACTCAGGCACCCCACAGATTCCTTCAGCATATTCACGGATGGCCCACCCATGAAAGCACAACATGATAAAATGGCCTATGGCATCTGTGGGCAGCTCCAAGATGCATGTACAAAATTCTGCATATCCACTGAAGTACATCCAACACAGCATAGAGGGTAAAAGAGATGGTATTGAGTCTTTACTCACCACACCCAACACAGCATAGAGAGTGAAGGAGATGTTGAGTCTTTACTCACCACACCCAACACAGCATAGAGAGTGAAGGAGATGTCATTGAGTCTTTACTCACCACACCCAACACAGCATAGAGAGTGAATGAGATGTTGAGTCTTTACTCACCACACCCAACACAGCATAGAGAGTGAAGGAGATGTTGAGTCTTTACTCACAACACCCAACACAGCATAGAGAGTGAAGGAGATGTTGAGTCTTTACTCACCACACCCAACACAGCATAGAGAGTGAAGGAGATGTTGGCGATGGTTGGAGTGCTTAGGTTCACCGCCGGTCTGTAGGACTTTTTGTCAAACACATCGTTGAGTGATTCATAGGTAGGTCCGCTGTGACCCTCGCGACAGGTCAGTTCGCAGAGACACAAAGACACTGAGGGAGACGACGCAACCAGAGGACATTTATAAGGATCGAACTATATGAGTTAAGTGAATAAAGCCCCCAGTCTCTCTCTCTTTTGGTTAATACAAAGAACAACCACTCCGAGCCAGGTTTTATCTATATACTTACATACATACATACAGTGCCTTGCATAAGTATTCACCCCCTTGGATGTTTTACCCTGTTATTGCTTTTATAAATCAATCATGGTCAATATAAGTTGGCTTTTTTGACAAAATCATTTACAAAAAAGCCCTCTTTAATGTCAAAGTGAAAACAGATTTCTACATAGTAATGCCAATTAAATAAAAATATGTGATTGTCAAAAAAAGCCAACTTATATTGACCATGATTGATTTATAAAAGCAAAAAAAGGGTAAAACATCCAAGGGGGTGAACACTTATGCAAGGCACTGTACATGTACACACATATGCACATACAGTACATCAAAATACCCTCAGATCTCAAAATAATAATCAAAACAATTTAGTTATTGACTTACCTGTCAGCAGAAAGGCACAGGATGTGAACAGGTACCCACAAGAAGTTCCCATCATGACCGGTATGTCTTCAGCTCACCTCATTTGCTCCTATTGCAGATCAAATACCTGATGAAGCTCCCTGTTCTGATTTAAAATACTTGATGAAGCTCCCTGTTCTGATTTTGCTCCTATTTCAGATCAAATACCTGATGAAGCTCCCTCTTCTGATTTAAAATATCTGAGTTAGCTCCCTGTTCTGATTTTAGGTCACACGCCTGTCTCAGACAAATGGTACTGCTTTTCCCTAAGTAAACCGCTGCATACAAGCCTGCATGTTTTTTTTAACACCTACAGTAACAACTCAAGCATAATGTTATTTTCCCCTCTGTGACACAGCTATGTCCATGCAGTGTGTGTGTGTGTGTAGGCCTGTGTTTGTACCAGTGCTACCGCATTCAGCTTGTTTTTTTTCATTTACACCTTTTTACAAACAGCAGGCAGATAATGTTACACCTTTAATTGGTGAGCAGTATTGTGCAGTTAGTGCATGTGGAGTTAGTGCATTTGTTTTATGTCCTGTTTTGAACAATCTTCACATCTTAAGGTACGTAGATGTATTATATACAATTAATCAGTTTACATTCATGGATTCTAATAATATAATACTATTTATGTGGATTACAATATCAGTCGGAAACATTAACTTTAACAATCAGGGCCGGCTGTAGGGTGCTATGACTGAGGGGGCATTTGAGATTAGCAAGGAGGCCAACAGTGTCTAGTGTGAGATTGGGCTGAGATACCTCATGAAGGCATAATAGGGCAGAACCGGGTCTAAATTAGGTCCATAACTGGAGAGGTAGGGTACTTTGCCAAGCCTTCCTGTACCAACTAGGCTACAGCTTTAATATATGATCATCATGTTCAGAGTCGGCTGTAGGGTGCAATGACTGAGGGGGCATTTGTGATTTTCAAGGGGGTAGTTACAGTGATGCAGGCATGGATGGACATAATAGGGCTGGCTGTATGGCTGGCTGCCGGGTAGCGACTCTGTGCCCTAAGCCGGACATTTTGACAATCAAATTTGTAATTTATCAGATTTGTACAAATTTTCCAGGCAAAAAAACCTGGAGGGGGCAGTGCCG
>NC_045161.1:28413701-28468701 GCF_900700415.2 Clupea harengus
CGAATTGGTGCAAAGTGTGGTCCTACAACAAGAAAAACTATTTACAAAACAATTAAGTATTCAAACATAGATATTTACTAAGAATATGTCATGGTCTATTTAATCCTGTTGCTAGGTTACTTCCTGTTGCTAGGTTACGGGGACGCTGGCGAGTTTAACGCCGCTCTGTCTGGCATAGTTTTTGTTTGATTTTTTACAATAATCTTAATTTAATATAAATGTTTGTTCTTCTATTGTATTTATCAGTGTAGTTAAGTTTAAGCCATTACTTAGCCATTGTTTGCAGTACTTTTTTTTTCTCTGTTTAAATACTTTTTAAGGCTTTTGTTAGTTCGGCTACCTAACATCATTCCAGCGACTTGTTCATACTTGAATTTTGAATCGAGGAGAGGACGTTGGTGTTGTTTAAAATCTTTATAAAGGCTTTTCTTTAGTCTCGTTCCCTATTATCTTGACGGAGACCTGTTCATACTCGATTTTTCGAACGAGGAGGGGACGCTGGTGATTTTTTGTACCGTTTCTCCTTCTGACGGGTCTACCTGCTGATACCAGCTGGGCCAGCTGTCGGCAACGTCAATGACACTTCCTAGGTAATGTTAAGGGCTCTACTGCAGTTTAATCTGACCCATATTTACATCTGTTGATCTGTTGTATCTCTTCTGCTGGTTTTTTCACCCGTTGCTACCGAGGGACATCATCTGGACAGCCTCCCTGCCGTCCCATTCGTGCTGGTTAACGACGCTGGGTTACCGGGTGTAAACGGCGCTGGACTGGTGGTTCTCCTCTGGCTGGCATGGCGCTGGGATACTCCACGTCGGAACTGCTGAATCTCAACCAACCCACTATTCCTGGTTGCATAGACATGATCAGAAACCTTGGACTTCTACGTCGCCCTCGATATATACACAGAGGCTGCCGTCAAACTCATCGTAGAAACTACAGACCTTCTGGTACCTTGCATCTTACACCTGTCAATGTTCAGCCTCAGCTATCAGATGCTACTGTACGGGACTGTCTCCAAACAACAGACTGGGGAGTTTTTCGGGATGCCGCTGACATCAATGATTACACTGAGGTTGTAAGTGAGAGAGCAACCCAGAACAATCTATTGGCTGTCTCGCTACATCCAAATGACTCTTTTGCTGACAAACGAATAACCCACCCTGATCCTTTGCCTGCTCCATAACAATGCCCAAATGTATTACACAAGACTGCTTTACTTAACCCTGAGGTTGAATCTTTTAGGCCAACCGGTGTTGACAATGTAATATCCAATGCTGCGGCTGGATGTGCGTCTGTCGGTGCCGATTGCTCCAATGTTGTGAATGTGTCTGATTCGCTATTTCAGTTTAAGGCTCGTAAAGGTCTGGGTGTTGTACACATAAATGCCAGGAGCGTGCTCCAAAAAATGGACTTTTTAAAAATTTGGATTACCAACTCTGATCCTGACGTGGCTGTCATATCGGAATCTTGGTTAAATCCTAATATCAAGGACTCAGATATTGCAATTGTTGGTTATAATGTTTTTAGAACTGATAGAGCTAAACGTGGGGGTGGTGTTGCCATGTTTGTGAAAAACAACTTAAACTGTTCTGTACGCATCTCCACTTCCCTCCCGGGCCAATTTGAGCTGTTAGCCGTAAATATTAATCTGGGTGACTATCCTATCGTCATTGTGGGTGTTTACCGACCTCCCTCTGCTGTCCCAGAAGCATTACAGAGTCTTTCTGAAAAATTTTCTTCTGTGTCTAGCTGCGAAACTGTCATATTAGGCGATTTTAACCTAGATTGGTTCTCACCTGTAGCCAATGAATTTCAAGACCTGTGCTTAGAGTCAAATCTTACCCAATTGGTTACTGAATCCACCCGCCCAAATATGAAAATCCCAAGTAACTCATCTCTGTTAGATCTCATTCTTACTAATAGGCCACAGCACTACCTGCACACCTGTGTGTTTCCCTTGGATTTTAGTGATCACTGTCCAGTGGGCTGCATCAGGGATGGACGGAGAAAGGGTGCTGCCCCTTTAATTGTTTATAAAAGGTCCCTCAAAAATCTTGACGATCAGGCATTTTTATTTGACTTGCTATCCAGCAATCCTACCTCTATAGAGCTTATTCCGGACGTAGGTGTTGCCTTGAGTCATTTCCTGTCGGTTTTTCATGCTGTCACTGACTGGTGCTTCCTGATGGCCTGTCTCCCCCTCAAGATCCAGAACCAGATCCAACCACCCTGTCCGGGCCTGGATGCATGAGCCGGCTGTCACCATCCTGGATGATGAGCTTGGTGATGGGGTGATGACAAAATGGAATGGTAAGTAGTTCAATCCCATCATTTTTAAATAAATGTGTTATGTGGACTAAATGGTAAACATGTAGATAATGCTGATTTCTATCTGAAATTGTTCAGGAGAGAAAGAATCATAAGATGCCAAAAGGAAAAAGTGGAGCAGAGAGGCTGAGAGAATACCGACAAAGAGTGAGGGATGACCCAGTGAAACACCAAGAATATTTAAGGAAGGAAAGAGAAAGAAATAAGAAACGAAAGGAAGAAGGAAAGTTGAAATGTATCAGTGATTTATCCAACAGGGAGCAAAAGAAGGTCAGAAAATCATGGAGGAAAAGACAGCAAAAGCACAAAACATTTGTGTTTTTAATATTCCCAACCTAAAGCATGGTATGAGTTAAGATTAAGCAATAAGGTTGAGGAAATATGATACAACCTTGCAAACAAAATACTGTGGTCACTACCGAAACAGTGCAGTCACTACCGAAACACTGGATGTTTTGTAAAAAATAAAGTATATTGAGTTATCAACTAAAATGTTATGATACTGATTGGTTTAATGTATGTTCAATTTCATCAATCATCAACTCTTGAATCAATATGATCAGTATTTTGCATTTTACAAAGAAATATTGCACTTAGATTTGGATGAATTGTATAAATTGAACTTTGAAATTTGGTACAAATTTCATTTTTATCGATTTCATTGTGAAAACCTTCAAGAAATATTTGTAAAAATACTCTTCAGAGAAGGGAAGGAAACACAATCTGAACAGGTTAATAATAATACGTTTTTACTATAGTTTATTACTATGTTTCGGTAGTGACAACTTTTGGGAGAGGAAAAACATTCCAACACATTCTGAAAATACAATATAAAAATTGACGGTTCATTTACTAGATATGTGTACTTTAGATATGGTACAATATATATACGGACAAAGTTTTGGGAATAAAACATACAAATTTTCAAAATATTTCCAACCTGACTTTGCACCAATTCGGTAGAATGGCCTATATATTAGGATTATCTCTGACAATAATATGTTAATCTCTCTTGCTTTTAAGGCTAGAGTCTGAGTAGAGTTTACCTAATGTAGATAGAGTCTGAGTAGAGTATACCTGAAGGCGTCAAGCCACTGACTGCTTTCTTGGCACAAAACAGCCTGACACAATTATTTGTTTGTTTGGTCAATGTGATCCTGCAGCTTAAAACGTTCTGCACACATTTTGCTCTGCAGATGTGGAGCTGCGTGCTTTAGTGTCTGATCCTTCAGCAGCCTTAATGAGCAGCCTATCAGTTTTAAAGGGGCACTAAACCGTACTGTGCCCAAGCATGTTATCCCAAACAGCAGCTGAGACTGGAAATCATTCGCATTCCCAAACCCAGTCAAATCTGCTCCAGAGCTATCTGCTATCTGGGTGTTAGAAACAGTAAACACTCAGTCATGTCCTTCAGAGAACCATCTCTCATGCTAAAGTGCCACAGCGCCTCCTACAGGCTGTGTTGAGCAATAACTATGTGCTTCTTTTCCGTTGCCAATTGTTAAAAAAACCTATTTGCACTGACATAAAAGAAGTGGTGTGGGGTAAGAGTGAGTGTGTATGCGTGTGTGTGTGTGTGTGTGTGTGTGTGTGTGCGTGTGTGTGTGTGTGTGTCACAGAATGAGTGAGTGAGGTGGCTGCTCATGAATTGTTCATATTTTATAGCTGTGGCGGTTGTCCATTTTATCCTGCTGAAGGTCTCCCCAGTTGTGTTAATATTATTAAATAATAATGGTGACAATAAAATACTGATTTTACTGTTCTTTGGCATTGAATTATTTTAAAATTGTTTTTAATCATCATTGATAATCATCAAAACATGGTCTAAATTGATCACACTGATTTCAAAATAGATATTGTTGAAGAAAGGAATTTTAATAAATTGTCCATTTTTAAACTTTATCTTCTGAAGTCTGTCCCACTAAGACTAGGAAACACTGAGTTCTTAAAATTATACAATACATCAATACATTTTATAACAGTCCAAGCAACTTCCAAAATGATGGACCCTTTAATAATCATTATGGGAACAGGCTCCTTTCTGTTACTTCTTGCAAAGTGTTTCAGTGAAAATATACCTGATTAAATGCACAAATCTAGTTCATATTCTCATAAAATTATAAGATCTAAAAGTATAAGATACTAAATCGTAAATAGTATAAGATACTACTCAAACGACACACATCTGTGTATGTGTGCTTCATCACACTCATCTTAGGAGTGTGCTCCCAGGCTGTGTGTGTGTGATCTACAACAGCACATCATTCCCATATGTGCTCCCTGTTGCTCATAAGATAAGTGTGTGTGCCCAGGCGGGGTGTGTGTGTGTGTGTGTGTGTTTGTGCGCGCGCTCTCTGTTGCTCATCAGATGAGTGTGTGCCAGGCGGTGTGTGTTGTGTTGTGTCACTGGTAGATCCATATGCACCACATGCAGATGATGACTACCGCATAGCAGGTGATGAGCATCAGGTAGATGCGGAAGAGCAGGAAGTCCAGGATGTACCCCACGTGGCACCATTGGTCCATCATCTCGCTCGCCTTCTGCAGGTCGGAGATGTGCGAGCGAATCACGCTCACGTCCTGGCAGATCTGAGTGAGCTCCGGCACAGCCAGCGGCAGCACTCCAGACACTGGGGTGGTGAGCACACAGACACACACACCAGAGCAGAGACAGAAACAGAGTTTGGCTCAAGCTACAGCCAAAGGACAGCCGTTCATGAGTTTAAACACTGGAGACCACAGACTGGTCCGGATGCTTCACTCCCAGACAAATCTTTCAGGAGAACGTTAAAAAAAGACTTAACCAATGACATTTTTTCATTGAAAATATGGTCCAATTATGCATGGCTCTCTTTTCTTATAACCCTCTTCAGCACAAAGACTGGTTTACGCTCAGACCCAGGGCCAACAATTACTGACTTTCAGCCACCAATGAGGCTTTAGATTGGATACCATTCTCTTGGCAAAGGCTAATGCAGCAGAAATAATTGTACTACATTGTACTTTATTAATATCCACCCCTGGACAAAGACTTGGTAGAGGTTATGGAATTGAAACGAATATCTCACTGTTTCGGCTTTGGTGCGCCGGTGTTGATTGGGCGGGTGGCTGGATGGCACGGGTCCCCGAGTTGTCCGGCTTCTCCTGGACCACAGAAGTGATTTCCTCGGGCCACCTGTAGCAGATGAGCCGGGCGATGAAGCCCAGGACCACCACCCGCACCCAGTGGGGCACGTCGCGGTACTTTGTGGAGTTGGTGTGGAGCACGTTGGTGATGACGACCGTCTCCAGCAGGCTGATCACCATCAGGGCCAGACACACAGAGAAGTAGATGCCTGAGAGAACGGGGAGGAGATAGCAGTGCTTGCCAAGCAGAAAAAAAACCCTCAAAATAATAAAATAAAATAGTAAATAAATCAAACATACATTACAAAGATATGAGATGTATGCACAGAGGGCACTTGACTTAAATGGGAAGGGGAATATTGTTGAGATTGTTGATAATAATATATTGTAAATATCATGTAGATTGCCAAGCAAAAAATAAAAATCCAAAATAAATATACTGTAAGTAAGTAAAATATTCCAAAGATATGTAATGTATGCACAGAGTGAATTTTACTTGACTAATATGGGATTATTGAGGTAATATAATGTAAATATCATGGAGATTGACTGACTGATTGATTGATAGCCTCGGACTACAACACAATGATCATCACATCAGTCGAGAGAATTTGAATGTTCTTTTAGATGGCCACGGCTGCTCAGACCACACTAGGAAAACAAGGGCCTCAAAATTCAATACAATTCACTCTATTGTTCGCCCAGACAATCTGCTAGAATCCTTCATATGTATCAAGATGCCCTTAAAATGGACACGTACTCATTGAAAAGTCACCTGAAATTGCTGGTTATTAACCCCTGGTCCCACGCACAAATCTGTTTAACATTTCTCTCAAATCCCCTTCAAAGTGAATAACACCATGTGTTTGCTAGAGTTTGGTGATCTGACCTATGATGGGGGTGCCGTTTGGTGATCTGACCTATGATGGGGGTGTGATCTGACCTATGATGGGGGTGATCTGACCCTATGATGGGGGTGCCGTTTGGTGATCTGACCTATGATGGGGGTGTGATCTGACCTATGATGGGGGTGCCGTTTGCAGTGCTGGGCAGTAGGTCGTTCATGATGAGCAGGAAGACGGTGTACCCCAGGATGAGTGTCATCTTAAAGGAGGCTCTGTCCACGCTGTGTGGCGGCAGGTAGAAGGACAAGATGTCGATGATCATGAGGAAAGAGCTGGGGATCAGGAGGTTGACCACGTACAGCATGGGCCGTCTCTTAATGACCACCTAGACAAAGAGTGTGACCGGGTGAATGCATCACACACTTTCTCAGTGAACATAAGACACATTTTTAACACACATTTTTGTGTCTGTTTTATTAGCAACTGGTCGCATTAAAGCCACGTTGCTACTTGTTCAAGTAGTTGAACTTGGAGGAGCAAAATGCTAGCATCAGCATCAAGCGCACGTCAAGATGAGCCCACAAACTCTGTTTAAAAGTCCCTGCCAAATGAATAGCTATGAATATAGATATGAATTCTAACACCAATGATATAGTGCTTCTGCGTCTGTTTTTACTCGTTTTACCCAGAAAGTGATGATGTCCCACTCGTCTATTCCAAACTGCAGGATGCTCGCTTCTCCCAGGATGACCACCAGCTCCCACTCCCCACTGGCCTCCAGGTACTGCTTAGAGTTCCCCGACATCTCAGCAAAGGACAGGGCCGGGCTGACCCTCACATCCTTTACTGTCGTCCAGAACAGTAGCGGGAGAGAAAGGAAGGGAGGAAAGGAGTCGGACATGTTCTAGATTCTATATTAGACGTATTAGACGTGGTTCTATGGCACTGGAGTGACGGCAAAAGCTTATTTTACTTTACTTAATGGGTTAATCATGGGTAAGGTATTCTACATAGCTGGTTTCTGACGCACAATCTGCGGGTTTCGAGGCTTTAATGGTGTTTACTTGTGTGCATGTAGGAACCGAAGGTGAAGGTGCAGTTCTGGATGTCGAAGGGGAAGCTGAAGATCTCCAGGTTGCAGGCGCTCACAAGCCTGAGCATGCGGTCGTAGCGGATGTGTCCCGTGTGATTGACGTACACGTAGGGGCAGGCTTGGGAGACGTCATCGTCCACACTGACAGAGGAAGGCAGAGAGCAGCACACACACACACAGACACACACACACACACACACACACACAGACACACACACACACACACAGACACACACACACACACACACACACACACACACGCGTGCACGTGAGTAAGGCCCGCCATCTGTCACTCTCAGCTATGAAACACTGGATCAGAGAAGCTCACAATTCATAGATGATGATGTCAGGTGTCCAGAGTTCCTTCACTGGCAGGGAGATTTTAGTGACACCATCGCATTTCTCAGGATCCCATATGAGAAACTCGTGGAACCAATACTGCAACAGAAAAGGAAATAGAGCACTCCGTACAGAACACGTGGCTGAAATGGCTCACCAGTTCAAGCTGTGTGCAGCACTTACCAGTCTAAGCCAGAGGAAGGTAGTGAGGATCTGAGTTTTCTCATTCTGTGGTAAAGATATGGTGAGATAAGGCAACAAGTTAAAAACAGCACCTCCTGTGGCCCTGCACAGGAGGTGCACACACACTCAGGCACCCCACAGATTCCTTCAGCACATTCACGGATGGTCCACCCATGAAAGCACAACATGATAAAACGGCCTATGGCATCTGTGGGCAACTCCAAGATGCATGTACGAAATTCTGCATATCCACTGAAGTACATCCAACACAGCATAGAGAGTAAAGGAGATGTTATTGAGTCTTTACTCACCACACCCAACACAGCATAGAGAGTGAAAGAGATGTCATTGAGTCTTTGCTCACCACACCTAACACAGCATAGAGAGCGAAGGAGATGTTATTGAGTCTTTACTCACCACACCCAACACAGCATAGAGAGTGAAGGAGATGTTGGCGATGGTTGGAGTGCTTAGGTTCACCGCCGGTCTGTAGGACTTTTTGTCAAACACATCGTCGAGTGATTCATAGGTAGGTCCGCTGTGACCCTCGCGACAGGTCAGTTCACAGAGGCACAAAGACACTGAGGGAGACGATGCAACCAGAGGACATTTATAAGGATCGAACTATATGAGTTAAGTGAATAAAGCCCCCAGTCTCTCTCTCTTTTGGTTAATACAAAGAACAACCACTCCGAGCCAGGTTTTATCTACCTACTTACATACATACATACAGTGCCTTGCATAAGTATTCACCCCCTTGGATGTTTTACCCTGTCATTGCTTTTATAAATCAATCATGGTCAATATAAGTTGGCTTTTTTGTCAAAATCATTTACAAAAAAGCCCTCTTTAATGTCAAAGTGAAAACAGATTTCTACACAGTAATGCCAATTAAATAAAAATATGTGATTGTCAAAAAAAGCCAACTTATATTGACCATGATTGATTTATAAAAGCAAAAAAAGGGTAAAACATCCAAGGGGGTGAATACTTATGCAAGGCACTGTACATGTACACACATATGCACATACAGTACATCTATGTAGTATACATACATGAAAAGTGAACCACCAAATACCCTCAGATCTCAAAATAATAATCAAAACAATTTAGTTATTGACTTACCTGTCAGCAGAAAGACACAGGATGTGAACAGGTACCCACAAGAAGTTCCCATCATGACCGGTATGTCTTCAGCTCACCTCATTTGCTCCTATTGCAGATCAAATACCTGATGAAGCTCCCTGTTCTGATTCAAAATACTTGATGAAGCTCCCTGTTCTGATTTAAAATATCTGATGACGCTCCCTGTTCTGATTTAAAATATCTGATGACGCTCCCTGTTCTGATTTAAAATATCTGATGACGCTCCCTGTTCTGATTTTGCTCCTATTTCAGATCAAATACCTGATGAAGCTCCCTCTTCTGATTTAAAATATCTGATGAAGCTCCCTGTTGGTACAAATGGTACTGCTTTTCCCTAAGTAAACCGCTGCATACAAGCCTGTGTTTTTTTAACACCTACAGTAACAACTCAAGCATAATGTTATTTTTCCCTCGGTGACACAGCTATGTCCATGCAGTGTGTGTGTGTGTGTGTGTGTGTGTGTGTGTAGGCCTGTGTTTGTACCAGTGCTATCGCATTCAGCTTGTTTTTTTCCATTTACACCTTTTTGCAAACAGCAGGCAGATAATGTTACACCTTTAATTGGTGAGCAGAATGGTGCAGTTAGTGCATGTGGAGTATGTCCTGTTTTGAACAATCTTCACATCTTAAGGTACGTAGATGTATTATATACAATTAATCAGTTGACATTCATGGATTCTAATAATATAATAATATAATAATATTTATGTGGATTACAATATCAGTCGAAAACATTCGTTTTTTAATTAATTTTAACAATCAGGGCCATCTGTAGGGTGCTATGACTGAGGGGGCATTTGAGATTAGCAAGGAGGCCAACAGTGTCTAGTGTGAGATTGGGCTGAGATACCTCATGAAGGCATAATAGGGCAGAACCGGGTCTAAATTAGGTCCATAACTGGAGAGGTAGGGTACTTTGCCAAGCCTTCCTGTACCAACTAGGCTACAGCTTTAATATATGATCATCATGTTCAGAGTCAGCTGTAGGGTGCAATGACTGAGGGGGCATTTGTGATTTGCAAGGGGATGGGGGACAGTGATGCAGGCATGGACGGACATAATAGGGCTGGCTGTATGGCTGGCTGCCGGGTAGCGACTCTGTGCCCTAAGCCGGACATTTTGACCGTCAAATTTGTAATTCATCAGATTCGTACAAATTTTCCAGGCAAAAAAACCTGGAGCAAAGTTTAGTGTCTTTGCATAATATACCATTTTTCACATATTTTTATAGTCATAGAGTGTTCCACCATCATGGTTCTGATACCACCTGATTAAAAGCCTTCTTGTCTATACATATCTGAAAAATACATCAATATCTTTTGAGATTGGTGTAGAACTATAAGAATTGAATAGACGTAAAATTATGTTTTCCTTAATATGAAGGCTAATATAAAGGTTAATATAAAACCTATACAAGTCATATCCTATCAAATGATGGCAGCTCTGACTGTCCCGAAAGAAACAACATGTAGCATATATGGCAACCTCTTATATTGACCAAGTGTTTGAAGTTTAGTAGGAAAGGTAGATAAATTCTGCTAAAATAAAAATAGTCGAGGGTCGTAAGAGTTAATCCATTTATGATAACTGATGACATGGACAGTATACATATGCAGGCATGTATAACAATCACACATGTATCTAAAATAATTTAGTTGGAACCTTTTGTTTTATTCAAACCAGATCTGCCATAGAAAATTAGGATTGCAGTGGCAAGTAATGCCATCAAAGTATGTTTTTAAGTCATATAAATATTATTAAAAGAGTAATAAAACTTTTATTTGCCTCCTTGGTAAATAACAGATAATGTTGATAATGTAAACACTGTACAGAAGAATTGCAACTAATAAATGCGGTGAGGCAGAAAATCGTGAGTTTACGTGTTCTGTGAACTAATAGCTGTTTGAGTGGATCCATATGATAACTATGGCGATGAAGCTGACAGAGATGAAGATGCCGTAGAGGATAAACAGGAAACGATCGATGACGTAGCCGATGTGGATCCAGTCCTCTGTCTTTTGGTCCGACTCCGAGTTCTTCGAGATCTGCTGCTGCAAGTCCTGGACTTGTCTCCTCACTTTCCTCAGCTCCTCCACGGTCTCACTTGCTGGGCCTTTAGCCGGGGACGTGTCCACTTCATCAGCCTGTGCACCAGGTTTAGTCTTCACTGTGAAAATACTGTCTGTGAAAATAAGTCAATGGAATCATAGTCATTATGGTTATGGTATTTGGCAGACGCTTCAGTCCAAAGCAACTTTAAAAACATATTTAAAAAAAAAGAAATTCCAACCAAAAATGTGAAATAACTATGAATGAGCTATCAATAGAAAGTGGTTAGAAGTGAACATAACAGTTCAAACGGATACCTTGATTTTGGAAAATGATGACCTGGTCGGTTTTCTTCTGGGGGAGACAGACGAGACGTGCCATGAACTCTAAGACGAGGACTCGAACCCAGCGTGGCACAGCTCTGTAGTCCTTTGAGTTGTGCAAGATGTTGGTGACGATGATGGTTTCCAGAAGACTAGCCACCATTAGAGCCAGGCAGATAGAGAAAAACACGTCTGGGGAAAAAGTCAAATGAGGAGTTAATACCACTCACAGTTTCACATTTTACATATGTGACATTATTACTCGTGTCCACTTCAAAAACTGCACATTTTCAGTACTGGGGGCTATATGTGCGCCCTGGATACTGGACCCCATGACCTTGGTGTTGTTAGCAATAGTTTAGCTACCAGCCATAATGTCTGCATATTGTCAGCTAATAATTCAGTGACAATCTTTGTCAAATAGAAGTACTCAGAAGTGGAATAGAGTTTCCAGTGACTGGCAGCAGTTCGTTCATGAGGAGCAGGAAGACGGTGTAGCCAAGGATGAGAGTCATTTTGAAGGCCGATCGGTCCACGCTCTGTGGGGGGAGGATGAAGCTGAAGAGGTCCAGGGTGATGAGGAAACAGCTGGGGATTATCAAGTTCACAACGTACAGGGTCGCTCGGCGCCTCAGGGTAATCTGGGGTCAAAAGTCAAATCAGAAAGGAGTCACACCTGTGTAACACAGACACTGAGATTCTATTCTAAGTTCCATTATTTAACCTTAGATCATGGAATACAAATCAAATACATCAAAATTCGTGTTTTCATGTTAAATTCACAATGAATTACTTCTGGGCCCCTTTCAGTGAACTTCAACGTGAAGTGTCACTCACTTTTTTCCTGACTTTAACTATTCAGGTATAAGGATGAATTTAATGAAAACCATCGTAACACTTTTTGTTGGCAACACTTTATTTGGGTAGTCCATCTACAGAGACTTTACAGATGGTTTGTTGAAACTGAAATTTAGTCTTTCTAATTGTTCACTGAACATCGCCTTAGCCAAACCCAACCGCTAGCCCTAAACTTAACCATACATTTTAGCTAATAAAGTTTCAGCCAATAGCTTGTTAATAATCTGAACATCTGTAGATAGTCTATAGGAGACCATCCAAATAAAGTGTGTTTATGATTTGAGCATCTGTAGATAGTCTATAGGGGACCATCCAAATAAAGTGTGTTTATAATCTAAGCATCTGTAGATAGTCTATAGGGGACCAACCAAATAAAATATGTTTATAATCTGAGCATCTGTAGATAGCTATAGGGAACCAATCCAAATAAAGTGTTTTTATAATCTGAGCATCTGTAGATCGTCTATAGGGGACCAACCAAATAAAATATGTTTATAATCTGAGCATCTGTAGATAGCTATAGGGAACCAATCCAAATAAAGTGTTTTTATAATCTGAGCATCGGTAGATAGTCTATAGGGGACCATCCAAATAAAGTGTGTTTATAATCTAAGCATCTGTAGATAGTCTATAGGGGACCATCCAAATAAAGTGTGACAGGTGTGTTCAGCGGTGGTGTATATTGTGCCCACGTAATAAGTGAGCTGGTCCCAGACACCGCTGTTTTTGGCGACTAGATCCTGTTTTTCCGACGACATGTCAAGCAGCTCCCACTCCCCCATGGTCTCCATGAGCTCCATGGAGCGCTTCAGGATGTCTTCCACCGGCTTCCCAAAGGACAAGCGCACAGAGGCAGCTGCACAGGGGGGAGATGGGGACATATGCCAGATTAGGTCACAGTGATCGATAGTGCAACCACTAATCCATCATCAATACATCTCAAATATTCATGTGGGTTGGCAACCACTTGTGATAGGTCGTGCCAATGATGCCCCTTGAAAGGGAGAGACAGGGAGGAACAAGTTGAACGATCATTACTTATAGTTTACATCAGTCTATTCACATATCATTTAAGATTTAAAATTGTCTGCATAGGGAAAAACATCGAGAAAAACATTGGATGTTGACCAGACCATACTGACTTGAAAGTGTGTGGGGTTGGGTCACTAACTATCTCTGAGCGATTTGGGGTTTTAGCTTCCCTCAGATGTATGGCAGTTGGCTCACCGCTATGCATGTAGCTGTTGAAGGTGTACGAACACCTCTGTATGTCAAAAGGGAAGGTGTAGATATTAAGATTGCAGGAGGTCTTCGCTCCAACAGGCATCCCGTCGGTCACGTAGCCCGTGTTGTTCACCCGCACGTATAGCGTGTCAGGGGCCTTGCTCTTATCCACACTGCGCTCCAATTACACAAGCAGAAGAGGTAAGCCATACCGGTTGAGTCCATAGGGTTAAATTGAGCAATCAATCGATCAATTATTTTGTATTGATCCATTGGTCCAACTTCATTTACAATTCACTTCTATTTTATTTCTTTATAATAGCATGCCATTAACAGTTGACTTTGTCTTATGTTTTAGTTGTTGTGCATTCTAAAATCAGCATACCATATCAACAGCCAGGTTCAAATGAAGACTACATGAGGACTTAGTTTTGGGGTAGAGGTTAGGATCAGGGTAAGATGACAGCTGGTTGAATATTTCACGCATAATTAGCATGAGTTGGTAGACTAGCATGTACCATTTCAATAAAGTAAATTTTCTATTGCTATTCCTGATTCTATAGCCTACTCACAATTCATTTATCACCACGTCTGGCATCCATAGCTTCTTCCTGGGAAGCGTGATGGCAGATGCTCCACATTCCTCAGGGTCCCAGCTCAGGAACTCGATCCTCCATGTCTGCCCAGTACAGTTATTTCTCAATTCAATCTGTCTCCCATAACTCAAACACAACTAACTACAGATTATATAAGAGCTGTTGCGTTTCTGAAATGTCATCAACTAGAGACTGACATCATGGGCCATAGCCCTTGTAACATTGAGTAACCCAAACTATATTTTCATCTAACACAAAATAACACTTTAGATTTTTTATTTGTTGATTATATTATTATTATTATAAAACTGTAGTTAAATATTAATGAAAGTCAAGTTCATGAGCCTAAAACACTTACCAATGACTGCCAGATAAAGGTTTTCAGTACTTGGGCTTTTTCGTCCTGAAAAATAAACATGCTTAAGTCTGTGAGCGAACAAGCGATCATGTTGTTAACATGAAATCAATTCAAACGGCATCTGAAAAATTTCACAAAAAGAGAGAATTCTTGTTGAAACTCACCACGCCTAAGATGGCAAAGAGGGTGAAGTATATACTAATGTTGGTAGTCGTTTGCAGGTGGTTCACAGGACGCACATTCCTCAAGTTAAAGATGTTGGCATTGAAGGCAGCAAGAAGAGATTGTGTAGTTGGCTCCGAGCAGTTTAGAGCCATTACAGGATTCAAGCACAAAGCTGTTTAAAGTCACCACAGGATTCAAGCACAAAGCTGTTTAAAGTCACCAAAGGATTCAAGCACAAAGCTGTTTTAAAGTCACCACAGGATTCAAGTACAATGCTGAGGAAACTTAGAGTTCAGTATTTAAAGGCAGAGGAAATAGTTTCCCAGTATTTCTGTACTAATTAGTACTAAATTACTTCTGTATCTATCTATCTGTATTAGTTAGCTACAGTACTTTCTGTACCGCAGTAGTTTTATTAAGCTGTTTACATTTCGTGTTGAAATAGAAATGTAAACTAATGCAAGAAAAGGCCAGACAAAAGGAACTGGATGGAAAGAGTACACAACATCATTAGAAAACACTCATGATTAAATCTTTCTTTATACCATATAAATATACCATTTAAACCACAGTACATAAATGCTATCTTACCATGTATAAATAGACTACAGATGGACAGGGGTACTCTGTGACAGCAATTCCATTTTTGACACTGTAATACATAGACAAATTTGATTTAGTTCAGTCATTGGTTAGATGAAATATTAGAAGAGGATGGTTAGGCACACAGGCACTGAATGAATAGACATATAAATGCAAATACTGTACAGCAGTCACAAATGTATTAATACAAAGCTTACTGTGATAAATGTAATTTTACCTTTGATAGATGTGTGCAAACCATTGCCTCAGAACTTCTGACTTGGGCTTAGCGATATACAATCTATTGTATGTGTTTGTGTTTGTGTGAGTGTTGTTTTTATATCACTCATAAGTATTTAATCATCTCAACTCCTTTGACAGCTCATTTCCATAGACAAATAAGACAGACACCTTCATTTCCATGCGTCTGTTTTGCGTCTGTTTCTCTGTGTTGCAAGCGCAATCCAAAGTGTGACAGAGACGTGGTGTAGTAATGCAAATGTCTGGGTTCTTCGCAGGGAGAGAAAAAACAGCAAGCAAATGCAATGGTGGCCCGGCGTTTTCCTGCGGCTGTCGGGTGGTTCTCCAGTACGTGCTGAGGTGAAGATGTGGCCACATGGGGAGAGAGGAACATCACTCAGACTGTGGACTAGACAGCGGCAGACATGAAGGGCAGAGGGGACGTGGGTTAAGCGTGTGCGTGCGTATGAGTGACCAGGTGCCATGATTTGAGCAAACATTACATACCCTGGTGCTCCCTTCTGTAACCCTAACCCTAATGTGGGTTATGTGTGTGCGTGTGTATGAGTGATTTGAGCAAACATTACCCCCCCCCTGATGCTCCCCTCGGTAAATGGGCTCTTGGAGTCTGCATATGCAGATGTCTGTGATGCTTACAGCTTTGAATATTTGGGGTAAAACTTCTGAAACTGGTAACACCAAAGTGGTTTTGCCAATGATGCTGAGTTGAGTGAGACAGGGAGATAGACCTTTCAGTAAGTCCTTCTGAACCTCTCATGTATTTGTAAATATTCACCTGTCCCAAAGTCATACTGGGTAATGTACATCATTTATATAATGATATTAGTTTGTGAGTGAAGACTATCATGGCATGAATGGGTATGTACGGGAGAGGCCTTGGTCATTCTCAAAAAATGAGCACTGACAGCCTGCCTGTATGGTCCTGAAGGGAATTCATTTTCCGATACTGACCGACTGATTATGCATTATCCCGCATATTATACGGTTACTTGCAACAACGATAAAAGACATTCCTCCAAAATGTATCTTTTTTGTTGCAGTTTCATGACTGTAGTACTGTAAAATACTGTAGTTCTTCATGCAAATAGAACTTTAAAGTTTCAGGTGTTGCGTAACAACGTCTTACTTGCCAACTTTAAGTCACACCGAATATCTGTTATGAGAAGTGTACAGATTATTTGCGAAATGATATGAAAGATGTGAAATAGAAGCACAAAACCCGTTGCCAGTGGCAGCTGTCATTACGTTTTTGCAGCGGTCATTATAAAGAAATTCAATTCAGTGAAACTCTGCAGCATTCGGAGAAGACCTAGTCCTAGAACAATCCTGCATTAACCATGATTCGTCCCCCGTGAGTTTCATATTATCACAAGTTTGAGATAATCATGTTAACTACAGTTTACTTTGGTCACACTGGATGACATAGGACATGGATTCTTGTTACCGTATACGTTTTATTTCATATGTAGTGCTTGTGAGGTGATGATGGTGGACAGGGATGAGAAAGAGAAAGAGTGAATGTCAAATTCGAGTGAGATAAATGCAATCCAGTGTAAGAGGTTGTATTATATTCGTGATGAAGTTGTAAATGTGTGGGTTGTAGAGTGTAGTAAAGTCAAACCTATGTCTTAAAAGTGAAGTATTTTCAACAAAGGCAAGATTAAATGTGAATCAAATGGTTCAGGTTTTATTTCCCTTTTATTCACATACCACACAAAGCATTGATTGTTGATTGGTTGATTGATTGATTAAACACTTAACATGTCAAATTATGTCAAGACAACTACCCAGCTGTTATGAACAAATTATCTGTGTGAATACAATTGTTATTGGAATGACTGTTTCACAAAGACTACAGTTGCATGTTACCATCATCATTTGTGGTTGACTTCAACAGCAATCTAGCAAGCAAGTTGTTATTTATATAGCAGTATTAATTGTATAGATGTGCTCTTACTATCACTGTTACTATAACATTAATAGCCTTTTTGGATATTATTGGATGGATACGCAGGAAACATTATTGCTTGATTTAATATCCTAAGTGATATCTTGATCATGACCTGTACTGTACTTCATAACATGGATTAGGGCTAACCCACTGACAGATCCAGCTCAGTGATCCTGGGAGTCACCGTACATGGAAATCCATATCACCAATATAGCAATGGAGCTGAAGAGGAGAAAGATGACATAACTACAAAATAAGAAGCGGTCAATGACCAACGCGATGCACATCCAGTCCTCTGCAGTGTGGTCCGTTGTGTCGGGTTTCTCCAGCTGTCTTTGGACGTCTTGTAGCTCTTCTCTCAGGTGTTTGACCTCCAGCAGGCTGGGGTCTGCAGTCTGAGACTCTTTAGCGTCTCTGGTCCCATGTTGACTCTCTCCCTTCGAGGGATCGGCAGGGTTCTCGACGTAGCTTTCTGTTGATTTAATTCATAATGAATAAATAATAAATTAATAATAAAAGGCTTATGAAACATTACAATGATACTTCATACTCAAAAACTGATTTGTTTGTAACATTTCCATCATAATGTATGTGAATCCACAGTCAACACAGACTCTACAGACTCCAAGCTATTCTGTTTATCATTTTTTTGCTAATTGTTTTCTGAACCTACAAATGTGTGTCAGTCACCAAAAAACTGTTTATTTATTCTGCTTTTCAGTACCTTGTTTTTGAGGAGTGCCTTCACTACCTTTCTTTCCCATGCAGACTAGTGGTGCAAGGAAGTTTAGGAAAATGACTCTTATCCAGGTCGGCAGAGGGAGGTCACGAATGGAGCCACTTAGCATGTTAGTGATGAGAATGGTCTCGAGGAGGCTTCCCACCATCAGAGCCAGACACAGGGAGAAAAACACATCTAGAGAGACAGTAGATGTTAGTGATGAGAATGGTCTCGAGTCAGGCACAGGGAGAAAAACACATCTAGAGAGACAGTAGATGTTAGTGATGAGAATGGTCTCGAGTCAGGCACAGGGAGAAAAACACATCTAGAGAGACAGTAGATGTTAGTGATGAGAATGGTCTCGAGTCAGGCACAGGGAGAAAAACACATCTAGAGAGACAGTAGATGTTAGTGATGAGAATGGTCTCGAGTCAGGCACAGGGAGAAAAACACATCTAGAGAGACAGTAGATGTTGGTGATGAGAATGGTCTCGAGTCAGGCACAGGGAGAAAAACACATCTAGAGAGACAGTAGATGTTAGTGATGAGAATGGTCTCGAGTCAGGCACAGGGAGAAAAACACATCTAGAGAGACAGTAGATGTTAGTGATGAGAATGGTCTCGAGTCAGGCACAGGGAGAAAAACACATCTAGAGAGACAGTAGAAGTCCAGATTGAGGATAAGACAGGAAGTCCTGGCTCTAAACAGTTATGGAATCTTTTCTCCAATGAGAGGACAGCTCTAAAAGTTTGCACTGAGGACAGGAATATTCTTGGTTTTTCCCTCCTAGGTGAAAACATCTCTGGAATTTTGCTCTTGTCAAATGATGTTTCCTACCCTATGTTAGACTGTTGCTAAAAGGCTTGTACCATTCTAAACCCCAGTGGCGGACACTGTTCAGCTTACTGATGAGTGGTATGGTGTTTCCTGTGACAGGCAGCAGGTCGTTCATGAGGAGCAGGAAGACGGTGTAGCCCAGGATGAGAGTCATTTTGAAGGCGGATCGGTCCACGTTCTGTGGGGGGAGGAGGAAGCTGAAGAGGTCCACTGTGATGAGGAAGAAGCTGGGGATCAGCAGGTTCACCACATACATGGTTGGTTGACGCCTTAGGGCAATCTAAAAAACAAACAAACAAACAAACAATCAAACAAACAAACTTGTATTTAAGTAACATGTGCAGTCGCACTCAACCTTCATTTAATGAATATATGTGTTTTAGTCGGTAGAGTGGGCTCACGAAGTAGGTGAGTTGTTCGCGTTTGGACTCATCAAAGTTGACTAAATCATGCTTGTAGGCCTTCATGTCTATGAGCTCCCACTCCCCCATGGTGGCTATGACCGTTTTGGACCTGTTGAACATCTCCTCCACCTGCTTTCCAAATGAGAGCTGAATTTCATCAGCTGCAAGCACACAAGAACAAAATACATAAAAAAAAGTAAAAATAAAGTTTACTACTAATTTATCACCAGCCCTCCTAAAACACTTATGATTTCATTACAACATGACTTCAATTTTTTGCCATATGTTTACTTTCACTTTTTTAATTATCATGGTGTCATTTATAAGTTATTAGATTATTTCTGTTAGATATTTCAGACAGAACCCCTTTAAACCATTAATCTTATTTTTCAGTGAACGGCATTGTATTTTTATGCATTTTAAAGGTCAGACCGATGGCTAGAAACACCTGGGCATCTCACCGTGGTGTATCCAGGAGTTGAAGGTGTAGGAGCAGTTCTGGATGTCGAAAGGAAAGTTGTAGATGTCCAAATTGCAGGAGCTGATGACCTCCACTGGCAAGGAATCTTGTACAACCCCAGTGTGGCTCACCGAGACGTAGAAGGTCTCCGGGGCATTGTTTTCATCCACACTGAACAGGAGGATTTAAAACACAATTGTTTTGAAATGATATAACAGTATTATAAATTATATACAGTATTATAAGTCCTCAATTACCCCATTACCCAGTCTTTACCTAGATAACTATAGTCAATTTTATATAAGAACAATCTATATCATTTATATAAATTAGACAGCAAAGTAACTCACAATTCATCGATGACGATGTCAGGCACCCAGAACTTCTTCCTTGGTAGGGTGATGGATGCCGTGCCACACTCTACTGGGTCCCAACTCAAAAACTCTATTTCCCATGTCTGTGTCACAGCAGCAGAATTAGGCATTTAAAGTCCAAAAGACAGGATGGTAACATACACCCTCCACCACAAGACATAACAAGGCTGATGTCATATCCTGTTGTTAGCTGTCATGATAGTAAGGGGTCCAATGGCATAATGATGTTATATTACTGTTATTAGTACTCACTGACACCTCGTATGGTGTTAGTTACCATGACATTCTATTACCCCTTTCATACCAGAGAAAACCATTTTTTAGTATGAAAGGGTTGACCTGGGTTATTTCATTGCTTCTTGACCTGGGTCAGTCATGGACTGATTTTGGCGTGAATGACGCAACCCGGGTGGCTAACAACTACAATGTTGCTAACAACATAGTTCTGAAAAGAATGTATTAACAAAACTGGAGTTTCATGTTTTGACGATGCAAATCTTAAAAAAAGAAAAATACACATACAGACTGTATCTCAAATTGTCCCGGGTTGCGACCAAGGTCCAATCTGAATTGGGTATAACCTGGGTATAACCAGTGTGGACTGTCTTAATTGACCAAATATGGAAAAACAGTGTATTTTACTTTGACAAGCAACGCACCATGTCGAACCAGATTAAGGTTTTCAGAATCTGCGCCTTTTCATCCTGAAAACACACATGTGCAAACAAGCGTAGAGTCACTCAGCATTGCTGAAACAGAGCATGCCTAGAGTATGTTCCACAGAGTACGTCATGTGCATCTTACACTTCTCTACAGCTCACAAGGAGGTAAGTATGTTATACAGAGTACGTCATGTGCATATTACACGTCTCTACAGCTCACAAGGAGGTAAGTATGTTATACAGAGTATGTCATGTGCATATTACACGTCACTACAGCTCACAAGGAGGTAAGTATGTTATACAGAGTATGTCATGTGCATATTACACGTATCTACAGCTCACAAGGAGGTAAATATGTTATACAGAGTATGTCATGTGCATATTACACGTATCTACAGCTCACAAGGAGGTAAGTCAGTCAGTTTAATGTATTAGTTGTTATAAAGTTCTATCTTAAAGTAAGCGCCTTATTATATATTAAGAGCCTTGAGACAATGTTATTGTTTTTGCGCTGTATAAATACAATTGAATTGACAGTCACTCACCACTCCCAGAATACCATACAGTGTGAAGGATATGCTGACATTAGTGGGGGTGTTCAGGTTGTTGACCGGACGCACGGCTGCCATGTTGAATATACTCTCATTGAAAGCAGTAAGGAGGGACCCGGTGGTCGGTTCAGAGCAGTTTAATGTCACCCCAGACTCCAGAAACAGAGCTTCACAGACAGATGTGAAATCCAGATTACCGACTTTGTGTTTACAGTTTAAGAGCATGTAAATCATGAAGAGGTTAAATATGTTTCATATACATATACATATACTCCTTACCCTGTGTGATGAAGCCATACACCATAACTGTGACGGAGATTTTTATCCATCGCTTTTTGTTCTGCAATACATAATTCATAAATGTGTAACAATGTCATTTGAAGCAAGACTGGAGTTATATTCACATGGACCGCTTACGGGAGACAGGTGAATGTACTCTCAATGAAAAACACAGCAACCAGATTCAACATTAAGGTTGGTAAGTACTTATCTTACCTCTTTTCTGTATACATTCAGTGCATCCATTGGACCTGCATTCAGTGTGGTAGATACAGTGATGCTGTCTGAGAATGTCCTCAATCTGAGAATAAGTACTCAGGATTTCCTGTCTTTGCATAGACAAATTAGAGTGAGTCATTTGTTATGGCTTTTGGAGGGACCGTGCGGTCACAGCAGTCCACTTCAAATAAGTGGATTCAAAGTGTAAAAGTGAAAAACTGTGAAAGGTTAAGAACCCATGTCTTGGAGGTAACTTTATCTAAACAATGCAGGAATTCAGAAAGTCAATAAATTCCTTCATTTCCCTTGGGACCAATAAAGCATCTATCTATCTAGACCATCATATCGGCCAATGATATGATGGAGATTTATTATACTATTTTATAAATTTTTGACACAATATTTTGCTCCAAACTCTACTCTAAACTAACCTCAAAATATGATTAGGTAAAAGATGCAAACATACACCTTACATGATGTAAACAAATATGCAAACATGCATAGGATAGAATAAGAATGGACTTTAATGCAGGTGTTCCGGCAGACTGCTGACAGATTTTACTCATACATGCCTGTGTGATATATACACACACTGACATACAGACAGAAACTTGGTATTACTAGCGTCATTATTTTAACATAATATGAAATAATACAATGTAATATAACAATATCATATGTTTAGACACATTAGATAGCATGATGTTTTCTAAAACAATGCTTCTTAATTTCACTTGTTGTAATTTACCGTTACATTATGTCAAGGTCAAGATGACAAATCCACAGGACATTGCTTATTGTGAGTATGAAGCTGACTTTTATTTTGATGCAATTTGTCACAAGCTACATTTTTTTGTTCATGTTTATGTTTATGCACAAGCAAGAGGTAGAGATCGGGGGGTATTCCAAGTACGTGGCTTAGTGACAAACCTGGGTACGTTTACTTAGAGTAAGTGGTAAAACTCCTAAAAGCAGAGTCCTGTGGCTTTGTTTTGTCAGGAGAATGAAGCCATCTGGCTCTTCTATTAGGAGGTCTACCACTTACTCTTTTGTCACTAAACCAAATACTTGGAATACCCCCCAGGTGGAACACATCAGGTGATAACAGGTAACTGGTGAGGGGTGAGGTCAGAAGCACATGGAATCTGTAAACAGACAAAAACACATGGCAAAGCAAAACAAGAGTAAAAGCACATGTGCACAATGGAAACAGGGAACACCGGTTACGACTCCACCCAGGACTCTGGACGTCCTCACAATATAAACTTGTGATAAATGCTCTACAAAGACCCTTAAGCATTTACTACATACAGGAAAGTTACATGTTTAATCACATGTTGATGTAAGGTGTGATAAATCCTCATACATTCAACCTACTCATCCCTTACATAGCATTTTCAGCTTAACCCCCACAAACCACTGGTCACATTTGTTTAATACATTCTTTTTCATACCGTAATCAATGCATTTAATCAACAAATGCCGTAAAACTCTACAAAATGTTGTGATTCTGCAAATCTGATTTCACACAACTATTCTACTAAACATGTTCAGATATACACACAGATATATAGATAGTAATAATTAAAATGTATATATATATATCACACTGTAATTTTCAGATTAACTATTAGACTAGATGCTAATTAAAATGAGCTTTGTTATAATAGCTTCGTTACCATAATATGATGGTAGAAGCAGTATGGAGCCAGAGGCTCAGGGCCCAGAAGTACAATAAGCATGGTAGGCCTTAAGAAAGAATTAAGTGAAATGAGAAGGTATTTTCTGTTCCAAGAAAAGTGTGTTATCTTGAATGATAAAATTTCTGGCAACAACAGACTTAAAAGTTTGTTGTATATCTTATTCTGAGTGAAAATGTAATAGTTAACTATAGTTGGTGGATGTGGCAGCTGCACACTGATAGGGTGTGAAGCAGTACCTGTGAGTTATGTTCTGTGGTTTTACAGCCTGTCTAGTGAATATGAGGATGAATGTGACTCTATAACAGATACCTTCTTGAGTTTCATTGTATAAATGTACTTGGCATTGACTCACAAAGTTCTGAGAAATATGCATGTATCTATAAAATGCAGGATTATTATTTGAAGGCAAGAATATGTTTGAAAAACAATACTAAATGTAGAGAATCAATAGTCTACACTATCACAATAATTAGTTAGCCGCAAGCAGCAATCATCGGGGTCCAAGCAGTTTGTGCAAACTGGCTCAATAGCGAAAGGTTGAATGATTTGACCGCTTAAACGAGTGAAAGAGGACCATTTGAATTTGGTTAATGTTACGTAACAATTTAAAGACGAAATTAATTTTGAAGATTTGAGGAAAACATGTTGTAGCTTGTTGTGGCTACATCTTCAGCTTCAGTATGTCGTCATGAATGAGCCAACAAAATGAAAAATAAAATAGGAGAAAACACTATATGACTGCTCTGCATGGTGGCAGTGGCGGACATAATAAAGTTATTATATTATTACAAAGAGCCCATCCTACAGCCCTGGTCTGTGTCGTCTCTACAACTGATACCAGCGAGTCCATATGACCAATATAGTGATGAAGCTGATGGTGATGAAGAGCAGATAGACACAGAATAAGAACCGATCCAAGACTCGGCCAATGTGAATCCAGTCTTCTGTGTTCTGGTCAGTTGCTATGTTCTTTTCCATATGTTGTCGAATGGCGTGCAGCTCTCTCTCCAGCTTTCGGAAAGCCTCCTGATGCAGGTCTGCAGCAGCCGTCTCACTTACTTCCTGCCGTGGAGGCTGAGGATCCACTAGAACAAGGACACAGGGTTGGTTTTAAAACAGTTTCATCTAGTATGTTCAAAGTATTGCTGCTGCTGCTGCTGCTGCTGCTGGAAGGTGATAGACACACATCTACAGCTAGTGGTGGTTTAGCCTATGAATGGATGGCTTTGAGTTGATACTTACACTGTGTACATGAAAGCTGTAATGACATTGATCATTAAACCAGGCAAAAAGACGGGGAAATATTTTTCTGAAGACAAACCAAACTAACTACATAGGAACCATTATTGGTTGGTTATCATTATCAGTGTGTTAGCGAGGTAACAAACCTTTGTTAACTAGCGTTTAGTTCACAATCCAGCGTATCAGAAGAAGATAAGGGCTAGTCATTGTCTTTGTGGAGTTTAATGCAGAGGTAATCCTCTGTGGATGGCTGTTTTGCATGTTGTGCAGCAGCTCCATCCATTCAAAACAGGTGGTCCTTGACCAAGCCACTACATTGCATAGACCCACTGTTGAGTTTGTTGGTCTCTCTTGGTAAGTCTCTCTTGGTATGTCTCTCTTATGACAGCAACAAAAGACAATACCCCCAGCATGAAAGGCACATTACAGATAGAATTAAAGATTGACATGTACTTGTTTACATCAGTGGTACCAATCATTACTTTCTTTTTAAGAGAGGAGTGGATCCTTCCACTAGATGGTTCCAGCCAAACTGAACCCTTGTTATTTCATTTGAAACGCACATTAAATGAAACACACATACCTTGATTGTGAATCACTATGACCTGGGCATCTGGCTTCTTCTGGGGGAGACAGACGAGACGTGCCATGAACTCTAAGACGAGGACTCGAACCCAGCGTGGCACAGCTCTGTAGTCCTTTGAGTTGTGCAAGATGTTGGTGACGATGATGGTTTCCAGAAGACTAGCCACCATTAGTGCCAGGCAGAGAGAGAAAAACACATCTAGGAAAAAAGACAGATCATGAGGTGAACACACTCACAGTATTAAAGCCTTAGGGTGCAGAAACTGGTATTATGAAGCTATTTTACAAATGAAATCTTCCTAAGAGAAGACAGAAGAATTTTCCTCTCAGGTGAAGTTATGGAATATTTTCTCCAATGAGAGGGCAGCTCTGCAAGTTTGCACTGAGGACAGTAATGTTCTTGGTATGATATTTGCTAATTTGTGCTAGCCTGTTGCTAAAGGCTTGTACCATTCTAAACCCCAGTGGCGGACACTGTTCAGCTTACTCATGAGTGGTATGGTGTTTCCTGTGACGGGCAGCAGGTCGTTCATGAGCAGCAGGAAGACGGTGTAGCCAAGGATGAGAGTCATTTTGAAGGCCGATCGGTCCACGTTCTGTGGGGGGAGGATGAAGCTGAAGAGGTCCAGGGTGATGAGGAAACAGCTGGGGATCAGCAGGTTCACCACGTACAGGGTGGGCTGCCGCCTCAGGATCAACTTAGAAAGAGATTCAGAAAACTGTGAAGATCCTCCTCTTCCTTCTGTGTTCTTAATTAATTGATAGGTAAAATGCATTTTCTGTTTCTGTGTATATTGCACATGGGAGTCAGGGATAGATTTAAAGTCAAGGTAAGTATTCATAAGATATAATAAGTTCTTTCTTAAGAAGTATATTCTTCAATTTTACAACATGATTTTAATCACACACACACACACACACACACACACACACACACACACACACACACACACACATACACACACACACACACATCCGCACACACTCACACCCGCACACACTCACACACACACACACACACACACACACACACACACACACACACACACACACACACACACACACACACACACACACAAACACATAGGTGAATATAGATATAGTCCCACATGGACTGGCTGTTTCTCCTGCACATACGTGAACATAGATATAGTCCCACATGGAAGGATCACTGATGTTGTATTGGAATGATGTCATGTTGATGAGCTCCCACTCTCCTTTCATCTCCATGTATGTGTTGGACAAATCCAGAATATGCTCTGCAGGGAGGTCAAGACTCAAGCGGATGTCATCAGCTGCCAAAAAGACACATCATCATAGGAAAGGCCTCAATGAAGGCCAATTCAGTTTCAAAGTAAGTAGCCACTTTGCAATTAACACCATAATTCCCATGGTTTTAAAGAGCATTTAGGAGCTTCACCATTCAAATCTCGGATCTAGTTTACCTGCATGTAAGTAGGAATTGAAGGAATATGAACAGTTTTGGATATCAAAAGGGAATGTGTAGATATCCAGGTTGCAGGAACTGATCACCTTCAACGGTGCCATGTCAACGACAGTGCCGTCGCTGTAGACGTACACATAGTAGGTCTCTGGGCCTGTGTTGGCCTCCATGCTATCATCAGAACACACATCAGACAACGGAGGAATTACTTGAAACTGTCAGCATTTTTCTGGTACATGTTTGCAAAGCTTATGAGAGACATTCGTCTGAAACTTGATGGTACAGTTGAACAGTTGAAACTGCTGTACAGTTACTCCACTGTACTCCTGTTAGATCTCAGTTTGAAGGGTCTGAGTGTGTTCGGACACAACAGCACAGCAATTCCCTCACAATTCGTTGATGACGATATCTGGTGTCCACAGGTTTGCTCTGGGCAGGGAGATTTTATCCGTCCCACACTCCTCTGCGTCCCAGCTCACAAACTCATTCTGCCAGCTCTATTAAAGCAAGATCCACAAACACAGGTCTGATTGTTCACGCGGAGCACACACTTCACACACTTTACAGTAGTATTCTCATCAAGAACACACTTTACAGTAGTATTCTCATCAAGCACACACTTAACAGTAGTATTCTCATCAAGCACACACTTAACAGTAGTATTCTCATCAAGCCAATATGACACTGCAGCCCAGCACTGATGCCAGAAATTGCAAACTGTAGAACGGCTGAACGAACCACATGCTCACCAGGCTAAGCCAAATGAAGGTTTTCAACAGCTGTGCCTTTTCATCCTAGAGAGAAAATATCAACAAATCATATGACATTTAGCTTTGCAGTTCCATGCATTACATTAGTCAAAGGCCAACAACAGTTGATTTTGTCCAGTCAGGGTTTCCTCACCACGTCCAAGATGCCATACACTGTGAAAAAGATCCCTACGACAGAGGGGCTGCTGAGCTCACGGACAGGACGGACGGCTCTCAGGTTGAACACGCTGTCTCTGAGAGCCGCTAGAAGGGACTCTGTATCAGGCTGGGTGCAGTTCAGACACACAGCAGACTGGAAGATCACACCTGATGGACAAGATAAGGTATAGAATGTAGTATGAACACATGATATGAACACTGCTATACCAGTACTACATTAGTATTATTTCATATACATCTAGTCAATATTTAATTTAAAACATATATTTTTATTGAATATCGAAGAGCAATGAAGTAGATATGTGGACAATAAATACTTTTTTGTATTAATTTATAGGTTTTTAAGTTCATATTTGCATTTTATTGTGCAGTTCCTTACTTTGTATGAGCAGGAGACATACGAGGACAGGGATCCTTTGGCCATGCAGACTCCATCGCTGCGCCTGTCATAATCATAAATCATGTGAATTCATTTTCAATTGGTCTGGTCATTTGTGTTCCAAGATTTCTGTTGACATTAACTGTATAATTTTCAGATTATAGATTTGCTTACCTTCAGAGTGGTTTCAGTACCTCCGTCCATTTAAATGTGGTCCTCTGAATTACCGTCCGGTGTGTCAGCAGTATTAACCTTTGTAACGCACTTGTCATCATCCCTGTCTGAGACTGTGTATAAAAACACACTTCTGTTTTGCATAGTCCCATGGGAACATTGAATGTCCTAACGCCAGTATGTCCTGACATGCGGTGGCTACTGCAACACAAATCCAGTGGTTACAGGTGAGCGTGACATTGAAGAACATCTTCATACCGCAGTGGCATAGGCTACTCATACTCGGCCCCAGTGCAAGATATCTCTAGAAATGCCCAAACTGATTAAGAAAATGATACACATGTTAAACCGTAAGATAAGCCATCTTCATAAAAAAAGTTGAAATTAATGAATGAGAGCATTGTACTTTACATTAGTGATCTATATGTAGTGTATAAGACATATCTAAGTGATAGTAATAGATAGTTATGGTTTAATTATGGTATAGTTATGGTTATAGTGATTCATGTATGCTGCTCATTCTCTTGCTGCTTGCTTCGGCATCATGGAATCAACTGCCTGGCCATTGAAGTGACCGATAATGAATTTATGAAGAAATAAACCATTATTAAATGTACTTGGAAAGGTTAGTCAATATTTCCTTTGGGGAAAGTTACTAGCTATTAGGAAATGAAGTCTTACACTTAGTGTTTGATTTGAAATGTAAATAGATTTTAAGGAATTTTCAGGACTCTTTGCAGAGATTTATTTGATCTTGACTGTATGCATGAGCCTGTTGGTGTGCGTAGGTTTGTGCGTCCATGTGTACTTAAGGGAAAAGGGTTCTTTGTTTTGATGTAGCCGACTGAAAAGTGGGACAAAGTATTTGTGAAAACCCACACCACTTGGTACATGTAGTCCCAGTCAGCATAACTGATCCCATTCACCTGTCCACAACAGGCCCCACAGTGAGCGGCCTCACGTTGACGATTGCCCCACTCTTTGTCATTCTCGCCCAGATTCTCCCTGGAACACCTGACTCGGATCCTATTCACCAGCTTGACTATCAGCACCTCGATGTTGGCTGTCTCCATCTTGGCTTTGCACTTGCTGCATCCCTGTCATAAACAACACATTTTGACTGTTCCTCTCTTAGCGTAGGTGTAAGTTGGCAACTAGACACTAGAGGCTAGTATTGGACAATGTGGAAGTCATCACATTCAGGCCAAACCCATTTTTAGTGCTTTAGTCATTCTAGTCTAACATATTGCCCTCAAACACATTCCCTTGATGAAATACTTCAGTTCATATTATTCCACTTCACACATATACACATACACACACACCCATGCCCACTACACACACTCACACATGCACACTACACTCACCCACACTTATACACATACACAGACACACATGCCCACTACACACACTCACACTTATACATATACACACACTCACACATGTACACACCCACACATGTACTACACAAACTATTATTTGGTTAAAAATGGGCAGACATTCTGTTGAATGTTTGTTTTCTTTAGTTACAAGCGCACAACATAATTAATTAATCATTAATAAAATAATTTTAGGAATCATTGGTACTGGTTACTGTTACGCCCCCAAATTTTGTGGCCCTATGGGGCGAACAAACACTCCACCACTGACCCAAAACAACTACTAAAAACAACATCTACATGAGTAGATCTACACTACACTACAATAGAGTACTAGATTGTTTGTCTGATCTGATCAGTATACAACTTCCCATAGACCCTGCTCTACACCTTCTCGTTGATAACTTGAATGAATGAAAGATCTAGGAAAATCTGCCTTGCCGGTTTAACAGCAGCCAAGAAGGTTATTGTACAAGTCTGGGTGCCACCCCACAATTTATCTTTCGAACATTGCTTGAATACCCTTTTGGACATTCTTTTCCTTGAACTTTCCTCTGCCAAAGTAAATGGTGCAACCCCACGAACACTTAGAACCTGGAACAATGGCATCTCCAAAGTGAAGGACATTATAATGAAAAAGAACAAATTTGAATGTGAGACCTGTTGACATCAGTGTGCTTTGTTGATATGATTTGTTATATGAATATATCTCATGTGAGTTGGGGGGTGGGGGGGTTATGGCATGTTTGGGATATGTTATGGCATATATGCTTAATAAAAATGTATTAAATATTGTAATCCCAATTTAAACCAATAAAAAAAAAATCCCAGGCTGAGAGGCAGCAAGACCAGCAGTCCCCAAGCTAGAATTCAATTCAATTCAATTCAATTTTATTTACATAGCGCCATAACAATACAATTGTCTCTAGGCGCTTTACAGAGCCTAGAGCCTGAACCCCCTTAGTGCAAGCACATTGGCAACACGGGCAAGAAAAAACTCCCTGTTAGTCAGGAAGGAACCTTAAGCAGAACCACGGCACATAAGGGGGAACCCATCTGCTTGAGGTCGGCCGGGTGGAGATAGGAAGGGGGGATGGGGGAGGGTTGTGTGGCAGAAGGGGATGGGAAACAACAGGTGTTGTACATATCCTGCATTTGGTAGGTGTACATAATATATATACAGACATCCGGTGGTAAATACATGATACAAACAAGACCAGTTTAGTGGGTATACACTGTGCTCAAAGGTTTGCTGTTACAGGGGTAAGGGGAGTAGGAGCAGAGAAACATGTTGATGGTGGCGATGTTATATATTGTATATAAATGCTAGCATAGGGTATGAGGTAGAGTAAGTGTACGGCAGTGCAGTGGCGGTGGGTGCAATTGGCAGAGGGTTTCTACGGGTAGACCGGGTGGAGAGACTACAGCAGCGTCCCATAGCGAAGATAGTCTGGATTAGGAGAGAAAGAAAAAGAACAGTGAGTGGGTAGAGTTTGGCTGTCCATATGCGTAGTTGAGGAGTAGTGGGGGTGAGGAGCAATGTTTCCACTTCCATCAGCAATTGGAACATGCTACAAGGGAGAGAGAACATTTTTGTTAGTAGACATTTATTTCAGAAACAGATAAGGAGATACCTTTGGGTAGTAGATTTACAGTAGGCAATATGGCCATTTTATCAGTATTATTATAAGCATTAGCAATGTGATATGAGAGGAGAGGGAGGGAGAGAGAGAGCGAGAGAGAGAGGGAAGCCTCTCTCCTGCAGCAGGAAACTGGAGTCTTTATCTGCTGCTTGATCACCTGGCCAGGTGCATCTCATCTGTCAATAAGGGGTAGCACAACCTGGGCGAAGCTACAGAAAAGGGAAGGGAAGTGATAAACAAAGAACAAAACACATGTGGCCGTAACGGTTAGACTATTTTAACATGTGGCAAGACTGAGAAATATTACAGAGACTGAGACGTGTGCCAACCAACCCCACTCTCCCCTCCAGTACACTGTCACTAGCAGTTAACTACATACATACCTGTAGATAGCAATGACATCATGGAAGAAGCTCACTATAAATATGTAATGAATAATAAAAAATGAAAAGCGCCAAATGTAATATGAGAAATGTCTGGACGCAAATTCTATTCTCATAGCCTAGAGTGGTTCAAGAGAAAAACAGGTTAAGGCCCGGAAAGCAATGGGTTTCCCTGCTCTGAAATGTTGCTTTGGACGTGTTACAGCTGCAGACCACAGTGCTTGGATACGGCATTGATAACTCCTGTGCTTGGATACTGCATTGATAACTCCAGTGCTTGGATACTGCATTGATAACTCCTGTGCTTGGATACGGCATTGATAACTCCTGCGCTGCGCTAATGTGTGCATTTGGGATTCCATTGATGAGGTGCGTTTGTGTTAGGATTCACTGAACAGGTAGGTTTGTGCATAATGTCATTGATGAGTCGGATGCTACCGACACAGAGTTTCACGTGCCCATGCCAGAGACGCTGGAGATGTTTTAAAATGACACAACAGACTCTCTTTCATTTCCAACACTCACATCTCAGTGCAATTTATTTGAAATAAGCTTGTAAAAATATATGATAGCAGAACAGCAAGGCAACAATCACTGCCCAGATTGGTGATCATATATGAATCGATCCAGATGGCTGTTACATTTGATGACGCCAATAACTGACGGGGGAAACATTAGGTGGTAAATTAAATAAATAATATTCTGTTAAATTCATTAAATTAAACTGATACATTTACACATTAAGAAGTAGTTGCCTGATTTAAAGGGCAATACATAAAAATAAATTATATTCAAAAACATTTTAGGCCTTAATGCTGGAGAGCATTACAGGCTTCTAGCCACTGGAAAGTGCAAAGTAATGCATAGTATTTGTAACTGTCACTGTTCCAATGAATACATGAAGCCCCAGACAGTGTAACCCTAGTCCCAGACAGTATAACCCTAGTCCCAGACAGTATAACCCTAGTCCCAGACAGTACAGCCATGAAGCGCCCTACAGTAAAGCCGTTTTATTCAGATTTTCGGCAGATGCCTTTTTGGCAGGCCTCACAGTGAGAAGACTCGTGTGGTCCCTCGGATATCCCAACAGGTCGAAACCCCCTGTTGTTCTGGCCCAGGTTTTCCCTGTAACACCTCATGCGGATTCTCTCAACCAGCTTCTCCAGCAGCACCTCGATGTTCTCTAGCTCGAACTGGGGCTCCTCCATCTTGGCTTCCTTGCACCTTTTGCAGTTCTGTCGGAAGCGACGCGCTTTGACTGTTCCCGTCTTTGTCCTTTCCTGCAGCTGAAAATCAAACACAACCAGCACCCTTTTGGAGGGCCAAGTCCTCTTACACTTGGAGCAGGTGAATCTGGAAGTACAGAGGGAGAAACACATAAGACTGACAGCCATTGTGATGAGTCTGAGAAACATGTTGGAGGAAATGTTTGTACTGACATAACACTTCTTATTTCCTCTGAATATAGACTCTGCAGGAGTACACACCCTTTACTAAATGTGCAAATAGCTAGGACACCTGACCTGACTCACAAGACTCCTGATTGGTTGATACAGAAGAATATTTTAGTCGCTGTTTATCTATCACAGAAGAACTCCAGGGACAGCTTTCATTTCTCAAAGAATTATGTCCGTGACAGCTATCAGCTGACATGCAATGGCCACTTACTTTAAGCATGACATTAATTTAAACATGTCTTAGAGCATTTTGAAAAAACACTTTGGATCCTAACCTTTAGGCTACCTTTAGGCTGTAAGTTCTAATACATTTCTAGAACATCGTCTCAAAAGCTGTACTGTACTCATCAACATACTGTAGTGCCAGTTGATTTAAATATGTAATAACATTAATGTCACTGAAGGATAATCAGTGGATTAATGAATGTCTTTAAAATTGTATTAAAATCTCACCTTGCAAAAGCTCCCCGGATGTACTGATACCAGTTATGAGCTGGGTTCTCTGGCTCAATGGAGTCATCAAACTCAAAACTCCAGCTGTGACCATGAAGCTCTTCAGTCTTCTCCTCAAAAATACGCTTCCAGTCCTGAAATGACATTGTTGCTTTTTAGTTGCCTTTCCAACGAGGAGTTCCTAGCCCTAGTCCTAAAGAAGTCTGTCACATGAGACTGTGTGGCTATGTGATGCCCGGAGCAATACCTCAGAAATGAAACTTAAAGAAATGAAACCTGGAAGTGTTTCTACTTTCCATTTCCCACTTTGTACTGGTGCTTCTGTCAACCCTATTTTAGTAGTTTGGCCACACACTTTGCAAGTCCACACACTATGCTATTGTAAGTAAAACATAAAATTCACATCATTTATGTTTAACACAGACCTGTCACAAGGTTTCTCTTCTTATGACATATTGTTTGCTGCCACCTGCTGGACACTGGAGTTCCTGCTGTTGCTGACTTGAGTTGTGGTTTCCTGTCTGCAGCATCGCCGGTATATAGTCATTGCTCTGCAGCATAACAAGGATGTTGTATTGGAATGATGTCATGTTGATGAGCTCCCACACTCCTTTCATCTCCATGTATGTGTTGGACAAATCCAGAATATGCTCTGCAGGGAAGTCAAGACTCAAGCGGATGTCATCAGCTGCAAAAAAGACACATCATCATAGGAAAGGCCTCAATGAAGGCCAATTCAGTTTCAAAGTAAGTAGCCACTTTGCAATTAACGCCATAATTCCAATGGTTTTAAAGAGCATTTAAGAACTTCACCATTCAAATCTCGGATCTAGTTTACCTGCATGTAAGTAGGAATTGAAGGAATATGAACAGTTTTGGATATCAAAAGGGAATGTGTAGATATCCAGGTTGCAGGAACTGATCACCTTCAATGGTGCCATGTCAACGACAGTGCCGTCGCTGTAGATGTACACATAGGAGGTCTCTGGGCCTGTGTTGGCCTCCATGCTATCATCAGAACACACATCAGACAACGGAGGAATTACTTGAAACTGTCAGCATTTTTCTGGTTCATGTTTGCAAAGCTTATGAGAGACATTCGTCTGAAACTTGATGGTACAGTTGAACAGTTGAAACTGCTGTACAGTTACTCCACTGTACTCCTGTTAGATCTCAGTTTGAAAGGTCTGATTCAGTTCGTACACAGCAGCACAGCAATTCCCTCACAATTCGTTGATGACGATATCTGGTGTCCACAGGTTTGGGCAGGGAGATTTGACTCCTCTGCGTCCCAGCGTACAAACTCATTCTGTCAGCTCTATTAAAGCAAGATCCACAAACACAGGTCTGATTGTTCACACGGTGCACACACTTTACAGTAGTATTCTCATCAAGAACACACTTTACAGTAGTATTCTCATCAAGCACACACTTTACAGTAGTATTCTCATCAAGCACAAACTTCACAGTAGTATTCTCATCAAGCACACACTTTACAGTAGTATTCTCATCAAGCACACACTTTACAGTAGTATTCTCATCAAGCACACACTTCACACTTCACAGTAGTAGGGGAGAGCGGGGTAATGTGAGACATTTTTTATATTTGCTCTCCTCTAGGCGAGCTAAATTGATATATCAGTAAAAATTTACACATTTCCCATTAATTCAGGATGTCTCCTAGCAATTGAAATGATCAGAATGTCTTCAGGACAAAGGGCAGGTAAAATATGATTGTTTTTAAAAAAGTGGTCTTGTGTCTCACTTTACCCCAGTTTACAAGAGAGGTAAAGTGAACCACTTCCTTTTTCCACTTTAAAGCTACCATAACAACACATGTTGTAACAGTAAGAATACTGACAGCTAGATTGACAACCACACATTCCAAAACTAATATCGGACTAGTAACAGAATCAAGGGGATTGGTCAATTAAGCACATTTTTTTAAACACTTGAAAGTAACTCCGAACAAAATCATATACAACATAATATAATTCAAAATGTTTTTGTTAACATTCAAATGACAGATAAAACCAGTTAGATTAGAACACAGTCATGGGACCATAATCAGAACCAGCTAGAACAGCCTGGGACTCAGAACACAGGACTAGACCCACCTGGATTAGAACATCAGCCTCATACTCATTTTGTATTTGGTTGCAAAGTTAACTAGGACAAAGTCAGCCTCCGGGCAGATCTGTGTTTCCAGGATCACTTCTCTCATCCTCAGAGCTCTCTTTGTCAAACTCATCATCAAATGGGACAGAGACAACACTCTCCTCATAGCCGCTATCTATGATTTTCTTTTTGGGTGCATAATGGTCACATGACCAAAAATGTGTTCCGTTGCCTAGATACAGAGGGTGTCTCACATTACCCGGTGTCCCACATTACCCCGCTCTCCCCTATTCTCATCAAGCCACTGCAGCCCAGCACTGATGCCGGAAATCGCAAACTGTAGAACGGCTGAACGAACCACATGCTCACCAGGCTAAGCCAAATTAAGGTTTTCAACATCTGTGCCTTTTCATCCTATAAAATATCAACAAATCATATGACATTTAGCTTTGCAGTTACATGCATTACATTAGTCCAGTGCCGGATTAATCATTAGGCAGACAAGGCACGTGCCTTAGGGCCAGCCAAAAATGTGGGCCAAAAAGATTTTCGCAAATATTTTCAAGGTGGGCTACTGTAACGAAGTGGAAAATTTAGTTTAACAATAATATGAGTTTCGCCATAATTGAGTGAGTTTAGTCAGTGTTGGTGTTTTGAAGCCACCTTTGGAGATATGATGTACTGCAGTTCTTCAGGTTATATTCATGTGGTGTTGACATACCCAAACAGAAGCGGTATGCCTGTCTGGGGTAGGTAGTCCCACTGTACAAAATTACCCTCACAAGATTCATAAACTTTCAACTTAGACAATGTTATGAAGGTTGAGTGTTTTGTATGTTAGTATGTATTGTGATGAATGGTTGTGGTACAGTTTTATCAATGGACAGAACGTTTATTTATATTTCACCCGACCACAAGGTTCTGTAAATAGACACACTGATTAGCTGTAAAGTTCGCTAGTTACTTTTCATGCATTACATTTATTGTTTAATTTGACACCGACCTATTTGAATGTACCGATCATTTAAACTTTTATTATGAATATCTTTGTATAGAATGCTGATGTGTAGCCTAATGTCCGATAGGAAAATTGTAGATGTAAATCTGTAGAACAGAAAATGTATCTGTTTTTTTAGCTGAGATATTCATCCTTCAGTTGGTACTGTACTGGTTAGACTATTTTAACATGTGGCACGACTGAGAAATATGACAGAGAGTGAGACGTGTGCCAACCAACCCCACTCTCCCCTCCAGTACACTGTCACTAGCAGTTAACTACATACATACCTGTAGATAGCAATGCCATCATAGAAGAAGCTCAGTAGAAACATATAATGAATAACACAAAATGAAAAAAGCCTCGTAATTTGAGAAATGTCCGGAGGCAAATTTAACACTTTCATTCTCATAGCCTAGAGTGGTTCAAGAGAAAAACAGGTTAAGGGACGGAAAGCAATGGGTTTCCCTGCTCTGAAATGTTGCTTTGGACGTGTTACAGCTGCAGACCACAGTGCTTGGATACGGCATTGATAACTCCTGTGCTTGGATACTGCATTGATAACTCCAGTGCTTGGATACGGCATTGATAACTCCTGCGCTGCGCTAATGTGTGCATTTGGGATTCCATTGATGAGGTGCGTTTGTGTTAGGATTCATTGAGCTGGTAGGTTTGTGAATGTCATTGACGAGTTTCTGCTCCCCCACTCATACAACTACACTTCCTACATATATTTGCACAATTTTTAATTTTTAATTTAATATTCCTCACTTCTTCACACTTTAAACTGCTGCTAGCCCTTCTTGTACTTAAATTGTTGTTACTTGTTAATGTTATATGTTATAGTGTTATATGTTATTTTTGGTATATGTTACTTTGTTATCTACTGCGTAGAGGTTGCCGGCCAAGTCTTAAGAATTTCGCTGCGCTGAAGCAATGGGCTCTATGCACGCCAGTAGAACGTTGACGACAATGCCAAATAATACGGCTCACTTACTTCCGGCGCTCACGCTACTTTGAAAGAATAGCACTGTTTCATACGCGATGCCTGACGGAGCTGTCAAAACTCACAATTAATGACGTTCATTATGTAAATCTTCATCAAAGGCACCCAGTAGCAAACTGGAGAAGGGTTTTAAAATGTACGCCTCCTCCTACATCCACGAATACGAAGATGAGACTGTCATTCTTGTATTTTTGTATCGTCACGGTTAACTAGCTAGTTGTAGGCTAATGTGTGTAATCTAAACATTGCTCTACCACAGCGATAGTATCGTTAGCAGGGTTTGGAGGATTACTTTAAAAATGTATTCCGATACAATTACTGATTACCTGGATTACCTCAATGGCAAATTTGCAAATGAAGACAACAGAAAAGAGACATCAATAAAATGGCTTTCACTTAAGCGTAATCTGTAAATCAACAGCACAATGTAACCTTAGAAAAGAAAATGAGGAAACCAAGTTTTAACAATTAAACCTGCCCTCTGCTGAGTGTTTTTTAAAGACAAATATGATTGTCATTATGCAAACCAGCCTCCTCTACATGGAAAGTGCACAACACCACAGTTTACAAAGCATAGGCTAGTAAAAAAACAAAATCGGCACAGATTTAGAGCATAGACAGTATTTTTAATGAATCAAGTGTCCACTTTCTGAACTGATAAAGAGAATACATGCTGACAGTAGGACTACGGGTTCCAAGTTGAAATGTAGGGCAGACCTAAAGAGTAGTATAGTATTATAGTTTAAATATGCTGTTTAAATGTTATTTGTGAGTGAAAGTCGCGGTAACGTTGCGCATTTAACTTACATATAGCCCAACTTGCTTTGTTAATAAACAGATGTTACCCAGTCACACATCACGCTGAAACTTCAATTAAACTGCCACGAATATATTTCGGTCAGGGGCTTGTGTTTTATCCAAAGTCCCCCTTTTTTATAACGTTAGTAGGCAATCAATACTAACAGGTTAGCTAACCAACTTTAACCTTAAGCTAACCGGATGTCTGTGTAGACGTTAGCAGTGTTGGTCTTGCCTGTAATGCTTCATGAAATTTGACGTGGAGTCCTTGGACAACGAAAGTATTTTCACCGCGTGTAACCATAAGGTGCACTGCATTGTTATGTTCTTCCCACTTTCAGCTTTGAGGACAAAATAGTGTCGATATTTCCAGCCAGGGAAAGCATTTTTTGAACTCGAGGTCATCATATGGACCTTTTTTCTCTGTTGTCTTCTCGTGACGTGTTGTAAAGTGCGCATGTGAATGATGGTATAATGTTCTGCATTTTTAAATCTATTTGTAATCCTGTTAATAATCCCAATTTTTGCTAAAAGTATCTGTAATCTAATTACGTCTTCTTTATTTGTAACTGTACCGGAATACAGTTCGCTTTTTTTGTATGCTAATTACGTAACGCTGTTCCATGTATTCCGTTACTCCCCAAGCCTGATCGTTAGTATCTGTGAAGGTTGAATATTCTTTCATCCAAGTTAAGAATGTATGACTTAACATGTTTAAGTATATGATTCGATATAGCCTATACATTATGTAACGCTACTTTGTTGAAGTTCTCTGCTGTAATCTGTGCTTGCAAGTCTCACTGACAGTTACTAGGAAGTAAACCGGAAGTAAGTGAGCCGTATTATTTGGCATCGTCGTGAACGTTCTACTGGTGTGCATAGAGCCCATTTGGTAGCCTGGATGCCAGACGAATTTAGCCACGCCCACAAATTATTTGGTCGGGAAGTTCGGTCTGGTGTCGCTCCGTTGGGGAGAAATTATCTCCTCACAAAAATCTGTGAGGAGATATAGACCAATCAAATTGTCAGGGCGGGCTTTATACGATGATGGACAGATGATCAACCCTAACGTAATCAACCACGTCACCAAAGAGCTTTTGGGGTGAATTCGTTTTCAACAAACATGGCTGCCGTTGGAGAGCTGAAATGTGGAAATTCGAGTCTGTTTTAGAAGACATTGACAGCACATTCATTTTGAAAGAGGAACAGAGAAACGCGATCAAGGCATCTGTCGATCGAAAATATGTTTTTGCCGTCCTTCCTACGGGATCCGGTAAAAGTTTAATGTATCAGCTGGCCCCATGGTCTACGTTATGGTCATACTACGTTGCTCTGATTGGTTGTAGGCCTATCCAATTGAGCGAAGAGGCCTTTTTTTTCCTAGTTCGGTTGAAACACGCCCCATAATCACAGCCCAACGGAGCGGTCTCAGACTCATATTCTGACTAGAATTATGAGTATGACATCGTCAGGCTAGCAATTTGGTGCATGCGACAATAAACACTTGACTTGACTTGAGTCGCATGCTGCCGATAGGCTACAGAGTTTCACGTGCCCATGCCAGAGACGCTGGAGATGTTTTATAATTACACAACAGACTCTGTTTCATTTCCAACACTTACATCTCAGTGCAATTTATTTGAAATAAGCTTGTAGAAATATATGATAGCAAAACAGCAAGGCAACAATCACTGCCCAGACTGGTGAGCATGTATGAATCGATCCAGATGGCTGTTACATTTGATGACGCCAATAACTGACGTGGGAAACATGAGAGGCAAGTTAAATAAATAATGATCTGTTAAATTCATTAAATTAAACTCAAATACATTTACACATTAAGAAGTAGTTGCCTGATTTCAAGGGAAATACCACAACATTTTAGGCCTTAATGCTGGAGAGGTGGTTTGTTTCGACAACAGGCTTCTAGCCACTGGAAAGTGCAAAGTAATGCATAATATTTGCAACTGTCACTGCTGTAATTAATACATGAATCCCAAGACAGTATAGCCGTTTTATTCCGATTTTCTGCAGATGCCTCTCAGGCAGGCCTCACAGTGAGAAGACTCGTGCGGCCCCTCGGATATCCCAACAGGTCGAAAGCCCCTGTTGTTCTGGCCCAGGTTTTCCCTGTAACACCTCATGCGGATCCTCTCCACCAGCTTGTCCAGCAGCACCTCGATGTTGTCTACCTCGAACTGGGGCTCCTCCATCTGGGCTTCCTTGCACCTTTTGCAGTTCTGTCGGAACCGACGCGCTTTGACTGTTCCCGTCTTTGTCCTTTCCTGCAGCTGAAAATCAAACACAACCAGCACCCTTCTGGAGGGCCAAGTCTTCTTACACTTGGAGCAGGTGAACCTGGAAGTACAGAGGGAGAAACACATAAGACTGACAGCCATTGTGATGAGTCTGAGAAACATGTTGGAGGAAATGTTTGTACTGACATAACACTTCTTATTTCCTCTGAATATAGACTCTGCAGGAGTACACACCCTTTACGGAAGTACAGAGGGAGAAACACATAAGACTGACAGCCATTGTGATGAGTCTGAGAAACATGTTGGAGGAAATGTTTGTACTGACATAACACTTCTTATTTCCTCTGAATATAGACTCTGCAGGAGTACACACCCTTTACTAAATGTGCAGTACACATAGCTAGGATGGCTGACTTTTACTAGACTCCTGATTGGTTGATACAGAAGAATATTTGAGTCGCTGTTTATCTATCACAGGAGAACTCCAGGGACAGGTTTTATTTCTCAAGGATCATGTCCGTGACAGCCATCAGCTGAGAGCTATGCAATGGCCACTTACTTTAAGCATGACATTCATTTAAACATGTCTTACAGCATTTTGAAAATACACACAAGTGGCATTTAATTAACACTTTGGATCTTAACCTTTAGGCTACCTTTGGGCTGTAAGTTCTAATACATTTCTAGAATATCATCTCAAAAGCTGTACTGTACTAATCAACATACTGTAGTGCTAGTTGATTATGTAATAATATTAATGTCACTGAATAATAAACAGTGGATTAATGAATGTCTTTAAAATTGTATTAAAATCTCACCTTGCAAAAGCTCCCCGGATGTACTGATACCAGTTATGAGCTGGGTTCTCTGGCTCAATGGAGTCATCAAACTCAAAACTCCAGCTGTCACCATAAAGCTCTTCAGTCTTCTCCTCAAAAATACTCTCCCAGTCCTGAAATGACATTGTTGCTTTTTAGTTGCCTTTCCAACAAGGAGTTCCTAGCCCTAGTCCTAAAGATGTCTGTCACATGAGACTGAGTGGCTATGTGATGCCTATCTGTGAGCAAAGGGTATGTGGCCACATCACCGGAGCAATGCCTCAGAAATGAAACTTAAAGAAATGAAACCTGGAAGTGTTTCAACTTTCCATTTCCTACTTTGTACTGGTGCTTCTGTCAACCCTATTTTAGTAGCTTGGCCACACACTTTGCAAGTCCACACACTTTGCATTTTAAGTTGCCACTGGACCACATAAAATCCACAACATTAACGTTTAACACAGACCTTGCACACGGTTTTTCTTCTTAAGACACATGGTTTGCTGCCATCTGCTGGACACTGGAGTTCCTGCTGTTGCTGACTTAAGTTGTGGTTTCCTGTCTGCAGCATCGCCTGTATAAAGTCATTGCTCTGCACCATAACAAGGGTGTGTCCTCATGCCCTCTGGGATAAAGTCTGTTTCTAGGAAGGCATTGGTATAACTGATAGGCTATGACATCACAGAGCATGACTGTAGTCCTCTGTAAGCATTTTTTCTTGCAAATGGGAATTCCCTTGCGTATATTATATTTTCATGATGTAACACTAATAAACTGTGGATAAACCAATATGTACATAATTTTCTCAGTTTGTAAATTATTTTGAATACTTAAAACACATGGTGTTTTACTTATAACACTTATATACACAGAGGCAAAGGCCCGAGAAAGCACAGACCACTTACACAGACATAGCCACAGGAACATAATATCAGTATCATGAACATAACAGAAAATGTGTTTTCACAGAAGAGAGCCTGTCAGTAACACACCTCACACATCACACTTGGTCATGGATACATTGGCATCTGCACTGACATATTTAAATTTACTCATTTGACAGACGATTCTATCCACAGCGATCTACAAGTGAGGCACAATGGAAGCAAATAGCTTTTCAAGGAAGTGCCATGTGAAATACATTTTAGATGAATAGGACTGAAGAGCAAGGAGGGGAGGAACATAAGAGACCAGAAACATAATTCTCATGGTGGATGCACATGCCACTCCAGCTGTTGGCTGAAGCTCCACCACAGGTGCCCACCCGTGTCACAGTTCGGTGCCACCTTAAATATCCAGCTCTTCTTACTGAATTGCCTGGGCCAGCTCAGAGCCTGGGTCTGTGCGAGCCACCTAAACAAAGACTTAAAAAGTGAGTGTGCGACATGCAGAATTTAAAACGTATAGTTTTAGATGGTTGTTCATCATGTAATGACATGAAATGTTTTCATTGCAGATTTTAAAAGTAAGGATGTGGTTGGGCATCAATGTAACCTAATCAATGTAACCTTTTATGTACAGTGTATGAGCCTACACGTCAGTGAAACTGAAACTCAAATGGGCTACCCTGTAAATGTGCGGCTCCAGTCCAGTAAGTGGCAGTAATGCAGCACTATGCTTCCCATAGTTGTGCTACCTGAGTGAAATTCGTTGAAAGAAGAAGAAACAGGTTGTTATGGTAACACAGGAACGTCTTCCTTTACAGTTTGACCAAAGCTCTTTTAATTTACAAGTTGGATGAAATGGTTTTAAATCTGTCTAGCATTTTCAGTTGATCGCTAGCGTCAGCACTATTGTTGTAATCATTCATCTGTAATGGAAGGAACCGAAACAGGAGCCAACAGTTATCTTATTAGGCCAAATTACCAGCACAAGTAAGAGAGATTATCATGATCTTGGAAGCTAACATTAACATTAGCTAGCTAGGATAGATGCCTGTCTGTCATAGCAGCCGGCTAGTATAACGATAGCAAACGTTAGCGCAAATGTATAGGTGTGAAGTTATGTTTGGTGCCGTGGCCAAAGTTAATTTGACACCGCTAACATTATTATCCTACCTGCTCTTTAATGTTTATAGCGTGGTAACTTGGTGGATTATGCTAGCTTGGATACATGGTTAAGCAGCTATTCTTGTCTGCATGCTATTATTATACATTGTACATTAACAGTTAGCATAATGTCACACGTTTAACTGTAACGTTACTATTCTGCAGGTTCAAAGCAGGAGTTGTGAAGGAATGCATTCGAGAAATCCTGAGGGATAATCTTTCAGGTGTACAGTACGACCCGGAGCAGAGTCATCTTTTATCCACACAATTAGCAGACACTATTAAAGAGAAACTTAAGGGTGAGTGTTTCCCAAAAATAATTTGATGTTGAACTGAGTTAGCTAATGTTGCTAACTGGTTATTATAGTTGCCTTACCTTCATAAATGAACATAACTAGAAACCTTTTTCAATTGCATTTCCTTAGAAGTGGGATTTGAACGTTACAAGCTGGTTGTGCAGGTGGTGCTCGGAGAGCAGCGAGGAGAGGGAGTCAAGTGAGTAGCGGAAACTGTAGGATGTGCCATTACCCTCTGTATGAAGGTTGAATAACAAAGCTCGAAGGAATTTGGCCAAATGTAATAACTGATTGAGTTTACAAATTTCAGCTGTATGGAACTGACTTCTTTGACACTGAATGAGTGTTGTTTGTGTTGGTTGAATAATAAATACTCAAATTAATTGGGCCACATTGATAACCATGACTTCATCATGTCTTTTAAACATTTTTATAATTGTATTTGATTATTGCTGTTCATACGAGTTTGGATCATCTTTTAAAAAGTATTCATTAACATTTTGGAAGAACATTACTATTACTATTTCTGCAGAGACAGTAATGTCTAGGGTACATTTTTCATGCTGTTCTTTGTTATGGATCCATCACTACTTTGCAAAGTTCATCTTAAAGTTATCTTAGAGTTGTATTCTCTGAGCTCTTGTCTGAGTCTGTGCGCTCTTTTTAGGATGGCTGCTCGTTGTTACTGGGATGCAGACACAGACAACTACGCCCAAGACATTTTCATGAATGTAAGTTGGCTGCTGTCATACACCACCATGCAGTAGATCCTACAGTAGATGTGTGTATGAACCTGTGAGCCTGTTCTTCTTCCTCAGGAGAGTCTGTTCTGCGTGGCAGCCGCCTTTGGAAGCTACTACTACTGAGTGCATGAAGAAGACAGGCAGACCAGAGTCACAGTGGGTCTGAGAGGTAGCCATGGAGACGAGGATGAGGCCTCTCAGTGACAGCGCTACCGTGTCTGAGGACATGCACGACCAGGAGAAGGGTTCAATGGTGGATGTGAAATAGCAGATGTGCCCTGTCTCTGGATCATTGGTTGGTAGGCTTAAACTTCAGTGAGAGAGAGAGAGCTATTATAGAAAAAAAGTGAGGTGGTTATTTATAACTTAATCATATGGAAACAATATTGTCAAATCATATAATCTCATGATATAGATTCATACTATATTGTAAAATATACTTTTATTCCAGCAAAGTTTGTAATGTTAAATTAAAATGTATTATCTACCTAATTGTGTGCTTTTAATGTAGAGTTCTCTTCTACTTTGACAGGATGGCAGTTTTGCTTTACTGTTTAGACCAGGGGTCTTCAACCTTTTTCAGCCCAAGGACCCCTTGGCTGAGAGAGACACTGAGCAGGGACCCCCACCCCCGCCGCCCCAAATTTGGGCCTGATATTCATATAATTTATTTGGAACTAAGTGTCAGTCACACACACACACTCCCCTACACATGTTTGAACAGAATTACGAATCATCTGTGACACACAACTCGTTTCAATTTATTCTGTTTATTATTGACATTTGTTCTCCCTTACAGTTAGCCGTCACTCTGTATTCAATTAGGGAGGGACAAAGAATTAAGTAGCTTGAGAACCTTAAGTATGGATGAAATATCTCATACCTAGTGAGAGATCTGACGTTTGAGAATTCATCATTCATGTCTTTGGCAACAACATTCTCCCTATGAAGCATGCAGTGCGTCATACATGGCTCTTGCACCGTCTGTGCACATCGCGACACATTTTGGCCAGGGTATATCATGTTCACGGAAAAAATTGTCAATCACTTTGAAAATCTCTGAACTTTTTTTACCTCCAGGCAGCTGCTTACAGAATCGAAATTCCTCCTGCATCTCATTTTGGTCGACAAATCACAAAAAAGCTAAAAAATGAGCGTCGTTTGACACATCGGTGGATTCATCTAATTGTAGTGCAAAATAATCTGCCTTCGGGAGTTTTGCGACTAGCAGTGCCCTCACATCAGCTGCCAATTCATCAATAGGGCGGGCTTCGGGATTCTTTTCAGTTTTTTTACGTACTCATCCTTCCCAAACATTGTTTTGCACATATCACTAGCTGTTGGCAATATTAAACTTTCCACAACTATGTATGGCTGTTTGGTCTGAGCGACACGTAATGCAACTTGATAAGAGGCTTTTAAAGCTAGCTCGCACACTTTGGCTGATTGTCTCATCAAGGTCTGCTGGCCCTCAAAAGATTTTAAACGGGAAATATTAAATGTTTTTTTTCTTTCAAGTGAGCATGGGTTGTCTTTGAGTGTCGTTGCAGCTTTGATGGTTTTATAGTTTCGTTTGATAGCACGGAAGAGCAAACCACGCACACTGCTAATTCTTCACCATCGGTCTCTTTGTAGGTGAAGGTAAACTTCAGATAATTCTCTGAATATTTACGTGTCTTCTCCCGTTTGCGCTTTTGGCTGTTCATGTTGGCATCCTCTGAAGGTAGATCATCTGAACCGCCATCAGTGGTGTCTGACGAGGAGCTTTTGTTCCGAGAAATTACAAAACGATCAATTATTTCAAATTGTATGGTTATGGCACATAACGTCTTTTGGCACCAGATAGCTAAATGTAGCTAAAAGTGCATATGTTGCCATTATGATCAAATGATCGCATGAAGACTCATGGGTAGCCTATGTATTATTTTTAAGGAATAGAAAGCAATTTTTACGTTCTGTTTATGTTTATGTAGTCTTTTGGACGTTGTACATTTTTGGAAGAGGGAAAAAATGCTTCAGATGAAATCATTTGGCGGACCCCCTGCAGTACCTCCGCGGACCCCCTGGGGGTCGCGGACCCCCGGTTGAAGACCTCTGGTTTAGACACAAATTCAAATATATAGGAGTCGCTCTAAGCCTATGGTTTGATACCACCACATTGTTCAGCTCATGACATACTGAACACTTATAATACGGGTAGATGAAATCAAGCATTCTGATTGGTTGAAAGGAGGTCACGGGGTGTACTGTATTGAGCCATAATGTACTGTACAGCTGTTTACATTTACCTGAGCGTTCCATATCAGTGCGCACTCAAAATATACTACCTTAGTTAGAAAAAAAATGGCGGACCAAATCTCCGTAGATCATCGTATTTGTACCTAAAAGTTTTAAGTTTTACTTTTTTTTGCTTAGATTTTTTGAAAGTTACCGAGAAATAGACACTGTACAATATAAAAACCCCATTATTGTAACTGAAAAATACGTCTAAGAGGATTTGCGCGGTATATTGCCACCTATCAAAGGTTAGCATGCTACTAGCCGTTAGCGATAAGCAATTCCTCTGTGTTTTTGCAAAGCATCTGCCCCCATCATTTACATTTATCTTGTACATAAACCGGAGATTTCAAGAGTAGAGATGCCTTTCAATATGCAGTTGCAGGATGGGTGAACGACACCAAGATATGGCATTTGGAGACAAAAACAATATGTATGAGATCACAGGACATGTATCCTGGATCTGATCAAAGCTAACTGTTCCTGAGCAAGCAAGAGTGCCAATATGGGCTAACGAGTTGTAGCCAAATCCCAAAGGGCTAAACAGCTCGCTAGTTATTAGCACTCTAGCTTGCTCAGGAGAGTTTAGCTCTAATAAGACACAGCAATTATTCACGATTGTATCAATTGTATATCTAGGTTTTCTCTGGCGACTGTTGTCGCATCCATCAGCACAACATATGCCGGGCAGTTTTAACTTTCTGTGGGTTGTGACCGTAAACAGGTCGCTAGCTATTACCACTTTAGCTTGCTCAGAAGAGTATAGGCTAACAAACGTGATGTTCCCAATGCTGTTTGTCTGTTGCATAGCAACAGCCACACATTCGGGGACTATTTTCTATAGAGTCTAGGCTACTGAAATGCGATACACAACGTTTGGTGGCTATTACAACTATTTTGTGCTTACTATTTAGTTACTATTTATAATGTTGCTGGCAGCCGTATTATAAAAGCAATAAGGTACTCAAGGCAGTACTGTATCGTCAATAATGTACTGTGCAAGGGTTTGCCGGCCCTCCGCTTTGCGTCGGGCCTAACAACACCCTTGAACAGTACATTATTGACGATACAGTACTGCCTCTCGTACCTTATTGCTTAAATAACGACTCTACCGGTAGTATGGAAAGATCGCAGCTGCTTTCCAAGAGTAGCTTCCTCAAAGAAGCATTCCTTCACTACACACTACATTACTCTGAATCGTGGAAATGACTCGTTTATTTTAAATGTCATGGCGCGTATGATACTATCCTGAGTGCAGTCAATCAATACATTGTTAAATAGGTTGACCGCATGATGAGGGTTCACACACACAAATACCACTCCAATCTGTATTTTCAATACTAGAATTTATTGTTTTCCTTAAGTAGTGAACCAAACAAACATAGCAATCTGAGACAAACACAAAAATAGAGCAAGCTGTAACTACAGGACTGATATGGTTAGCACAAACAGCAGGGACACTGCTCTACCCAGAAAGATCATGCTGCATTTCCCTCTTTCTCCACTGCACCTCTATAGGAAGCTCCTGTCACCATCCAAAGGGCCAAATGTTATTATAGATCAGATTATATAATTGTTTCTGTTGTCTTATGTTAATAAGTATTGCAGTTGTACCATTTGAATGGGGACAGCAAGGCAGCACAAAGCCAGAAAAAAAGTGGGAATGTTGATGCCATTTGCTCAATGTCATCCGAAATGTCCTTTTAACAAAATAAACGTCCATAACACCAACAAGACATCCACACACACCTGTCTCACAGATTGATTCCCAAATCTGGCTGAGACAGTCATTTCAGCCAATAGAGAAAGGTAATGCCACTATTTCTGATTGCCTTTGTCTTCGTGAAGATTCACTCATCAGGAGGGGTAACAGCGTTTCTGTAGGCTAGGCCTTATCTGAGGACGTGTAAGGAGAGCACCTCATTTTAAACACATCATTACTGTATGTTTGTATTCTGTTTGTTTAATTAAATGAGTGTGTGCTGTCACTGTTGTGCCACCTTGTGGTGAGAGCAGAGCTGGACTCCAGTCAGTAAAAGGTTCAATCAACAACCAGACTCAAAAATATTCCCCCAAACTCCAACCAGACTCAAAAATATTCCCCCAAACTCCAACCAGACTCAAAAATATTCCCCCGAACTTCACTCCACAAATAAAAAGACACAAATCAAGACCACCTCTGTCTGACAACATAACACATACATTTTACACCAACAGAACAGGACGTGAAATATCAAACTTACAGGGTCCTACAGTGCGCTGGTTAGTTCAGAGACAGGTCTTACCCCCCCCCCCCCCCCCCCCCCCACACACACGCACTCTCTCTGCTACTAGATTATTTGGTGATCGTAAACATATGCACCCATCATATTCAGAACACAACTGAGAGTTCAAGCTACTGAATGTGTTTCCTGGTCAGGTGATGATGGAGCACAGGAGCAGGTCAGAGGAGCAGACTGGTTTAATGGCTTCCTCTGGGATGACCAGCGCCCTCTGGTCCTCAAGGGACTCAGACTTTTTTTTTTAAGATGGTTGACTCAAGTGTGTCGTGTGTTCTTCCCAGACACACACACACACACACACACACACACAGCTGGTATTCCACCAGTTACAGTGGGGGAAGGAAGTATTTTGTGCAAAATATATTTTTATTACCTCCACAGCTCTTTCACTTGGGTTCAGCTGCACTACACACATGATCATCCACATGCAAATCTGCCTCCACTGCACACAGTTGAAAGCTAAAGCCCAAACCCACCTCACATGTTTGTGAGTTTTGAAAAAAGTGCTCTGAATTTTTTATGAAACTGAACGAATCAATAAGTACATCAATCAAACAATGAAATCAATCAATGAATTAATTACATGTAGTCCTGGGATCCGAGTAGGTGCCTTGGCTGCAGACAACACTTCATCTGGAGAGAAACATGTGACACCCCATCTCAACTCCTCTCTGTTTTCAGTCATTGAGCCAGGCTGCCGTGTTACTGATCAAGACTACGCTAGCTGATCCTTCAGTGCAAACCCTCCAAGGAACGGAGGGGAAAAAGAGCTTAAATCCTTAAAGCTGTCAAAAGACTGTTACGCATTCCTCTCTTTAGGACGCTACAGCACAGCTCAAATACATCTATGACATGACACTCCACACACACACACACACACACACACACACACACACACACACACACACACACACACACACACACACACACACACACACACACACACACACACACACACACACACAGACACTTCCTATGACCCACTACTAAACATGCTGGTTAGCAAAGGTAAAGCTTGTGTTTCCCAGGACAAAGGTTTCCCCTTCGGCACGTCTCAGGCTCTGCTTCCACAGACTTCACACTAATGGAGCGCACAGCGGAGACTGACAAGAGACCCGTCCCTCTCTAAGCCCCTGTGACAGCTGTCGAGATGGAAGGTCAGGTGGAGGTCGTAACCATGGGAGCCAGTAGTGGTGTGGTTTGTGCTATTTTATGGCTGTGCGGTAGAACAACCATCAGCTATCACTGGGGACACAAGTGCAAGAGAGCAAACACACACACACACACACACACACACAAACAACCACATACATCCACACATACAAATAACTGAACGGTTCTGTCTGTCTACAGGACAGAGGTTCCAGCGCCTCATACATCACTGGTATTCACTAGCAAGGTGCAAACTAACTGCTGGTGCTGCTGAACAAACGGCTACCAAACAAGCCAAAACAAAAAGACAAACGATCTAACTAAAACAGGAACATGAGAATACCGCCCCCTTCTGGCCACTTTGAGCACTGACTCATGCGAGAGAGCATGCTAGGCTATGCTGTGCTACGTGCTAACCAGAGCAGCTCCCTCTGGGGAGGAATCTCAGAGTTTGGGTGTGTGCAGCTCTCCTGTGAAACGAAATGCTCTGCAAAGCGACAGAGGATAAAGAGAAGCAGGTCCCTCAGCACCCCCCCTCCCACTCACACACACACACACACGGCTGAGGTCGTGCTTGGACCGCTAATAACTTGGTGTTCTCAGATATGTGTGTCTTGGACAACACACATGCACCTCTGACTACCGAAGTCCTGCTTGAAGTGATGATTACTTGGTGTCCTTAGACCTGTGTGTGTGTGTGTGTGTTTTGGACTACACACACACACGCGCGCATTCATGTAAGATATGGTTATCGTGTATGGTTGTGTTATTGTGGAGGAGCAGAGGGAGTGTGAGAGTAACTGTGTCATTGTGCTGGAGCTGAGTGGTGTGTTGGTAGCAAAGCACCAGGTCCTTCAGGGAGCTCTGTGTGTTTATATGTGTGTGTGTGTGTGTGTGTGCGTGTGTTAATATGTGTGTGTGTCACACTGTTGTACAAACACACACACACACACACAAACACACACACACACAATTGAGAGTGCTGAAGCAGATGGGTGTGTTTACAGTGAAGCACCATGTCCTTCAGCGAACTGTATTTGTGTGTGTTTATATATATGTGTGCGTGTGTGTGTGTGTGTGTGTGTGTGTGTGTGTGTGTGTGTGTACAACAGGACAGACCAGATGAGTGTGCCATTGAGTCTCATTGTGCTGAAGCAGATGGGTGTGTTTACAGTGAAGCACCATGTCCTTCAGCGAACTGTATTTGTGTGTGTGTGTGTGTGTGTGTGTGTGTGTGTGTGTGTGTGTGTGTGTGTAGTTCTGTATCTGAGCGCGCGCGTGTGTGTGTAGTTCTGTATCTGCGCATGTGTATAGTTCTGTATCTGCGCATGTGTGTGTGTGTAGTTCTGTATCTGTGCATGTATGTGTGTATATTTATGTGTATGTGTGTGTGTGTAGTTCTGTATCTGCGCATGTGTGTGTGTGTGTGTGTGTGTGTGTGTGTGTGTGTGTGTGTCTGTCTGTAGTTATGTGTTTGAGTGTGTTTGAGAGAGCACAGGCCAGGCCAGTGTGACGTTGAGAGCCTGGTTGTGTTGGACCAGAGAGTTGTGTCTGTAGTGCAGCACCAGATCCTTCAGAGAGCTGTGAAGGTTGTATGGCTCCGCAAAGCCGAAGCCGGACGCCGTCCTGAAGATCACACAGTGCTTCACCTCGCCGTCCACACTGTTAAACACACACATACACACACACAGAGTTATGAGTGAAGTGGCATTCATTGGCATTGAGGAGAAAGGTATGAGCAGTTATATGATAGTGGGTGGGGCTTTGAACCCAGATGACAGTGGGTGGGGTGGTCGTCCAGAGGCTGGAGCTCAGACGAATAAATATGTGTGTGAGTGTGTGTGTGTGTGTGTGGGGGGGGGGTCTTTGTAACCAAGGGATATAGACTGACATTAAATTCCTAGCTTTTGTTATTTCCAGTCGACAAATGGAAATATCACAAATGGCCTCATTATAAAACTGTTAGTCAATTGCTGTGCGACTATTTAGTAAGCTTAACCTTATAACATCATGAATTTAGATCCCTAATAAAGTCCATACTCTGTTTTTTCAACCAGTAAGATTAGATAGCTATGTTACACTGAAGATATATACAAAACCCATTTCCGAAAAAAGTTGGGACATTTTGTAAAATGCAATATATACAATAATATGTAATTTATCAATTCTCTTGAACTTTTATTTTACTTTGTACGAAAGCACAAAGAAAAGATTTCTAGTGTTTCCACTGACCAACTTGATTTTAGTTTGTAAATATAAACACATTTAGAATTTCAGATTCTTGACGCAGCGGCAGGCTGTGTTAAGTGACAGTCCCTGAATCTTTTCACAATATTATGTCCTGTAGATGGTGAAAACCCTAAATTCTTTGCGATCTTGCGTCGAGAAATGTTCTTTTTGAACTGATTGACAATTATTGAATTTTACAAAATAGCCAAACTTTTCCGGAAATTAGGTTTGTAGTTAGCTAGCTAGTTAGTTAGCTAGTAAGCTAGCGGTCCTACAGTGAAGCTGAATAAAGCTGAAAGGGGAGTGTGGGTGGGGCAGTGTGTGGGCGGGGCTGAAAGATGACAGACTGGGTGGGTGGGGCTAAAATGGTGCTATGTGCTGTGAGGTTTGAGCTGTGTGCTGTGAGCTGTGTGCTGTGAGCTGTGTGCTGTGTGCTGTGTGCTGTGTGGTGTGTGGTGTGAGCTGTGTGCTGTGTGCTGTGAGTTGTGTGCTGTGAGTTGTGTGCTGTGTGCTGTGTGCTGTGAGCTGTGAGTTATGAGCTGTGTGCTGTGTGCTGTGAGCTGTGTGCTGTGTGCTGTGAGTTATGAGTTATGAGTTGTGTGCTGTGTGCTGTGTGCTGTGAGTTATGAGTTGGGTGCTGTGAGTTATGAGTTGTGTGCTGTGTGCTGTGAGCTGTGTGGTGTGAGCTGTGTGCTGTGTGCTGTGAGCTGTGAGTACTCACACTACGGAGCAGGCGTAAGCGCCCTTCTGTGTCTGGCTGTCTCGGATCAGGAAGGTTCCGTTGGCACGCCCCCTCAGCAGCTCTTCCGCCTGGGTCCGCTTCAGATCGCCCAGGTACCAGCTCTGCTCATCCAGGTGTGCCACGTCCTCCTCCTCCTCACACACGAGCGTGCACACACTGGGGAGAACACACAGGTGGCGCTAGAGAGCAATCCCACAATGTATAGCAAACAGGCAGGCTAATGACAACTTGTCGGAACAATGTCAACTTTGACACTCACTCCTCTGTGTCGTTCCTGATGCCCAACCACTCATTGATTTTCTTCTGCTTGGTGCCTTTCTGTGTGAGCCAACTAAAATGAAACACACACACACACACACACACGACAAAATAATAATGCACATTTATTAAAAAGAGACATTACAGGGTTTCTGTCTAAGACTAGCAAACAAGCTAACAGCTAACCACACAGATAACACAGCTAACAGCTAACAGCACAGATAACATAGACAACAGCTAACAGCTAACAGCTAATGGCACAGATATACTGTATATAAACTTTATTACAGGCTCAAGGCCCACATGGTAAAAAAACAATACATACAAACAATACATTACATACAAAATATACAAGGAAAGAAGGCCTAAAAAAAGGCACTCATGCCAGTGTTCCCAGATCTTAGATGTGTACTTGACAGAGCTGTGGCCAGGGTCTGTCATCAGATCAATATTAAAATTTGTAGAGCGGTCCAGCCGACTCATAAACTTAAAAGTAAGGTTCCTCAGCAAGGCCATGATGGTGGTTAGACCCATATCACAGAACAGCTCACTGGCTCTAGTACTCCTGGGTTTCTTCAGGAGTATCCTAAGACAGTCATTATAGGCTACTTTCAACTTACGCAAGCTCTCCTTCTTGTAATTCACCCAGAGTGGAGCTGTATAGAGAGGGGTGCAGTAGGCTCTAAACAAATTAATCTTAACATCAACTGTACAGTGGTGGAATTTTCTAACCAACATGTTAGCTTGGACAAAGAGCAATCCCCTCTGTCTGCCAAGTCGGCATCATCCACCAACGTGTCTGTAATAATGTGCCCTTAGTATTTGGTACTATTGGACACCCCCAGAGTTTGCCCAGAAAGCTGAAAGGCAGGGAACTTAATATCCATGTCATCCTTAGTCCTACAGACCATTACCACGCTCTTCTTGGCATTATATTTAACATCAAAATCGACCCCATAATTAGAGCAGATGTTAAGCAGCTGTTGAAACCCACTGCTACTAGGGGATAGTAAAGCTAGGTCGTCTGCATACATAAAGTGGTTGACCAGGGAATCACCTATCATACAACCTGTTCTGCATCCCCCCAGCTGCCTGGAAAGGTCGTCCATAACCGATAACACAGACAATAGCACAGATAAAACAGACAACAGCTAATAGCACAGATAACACAGACAACAGCTAACAGCACAGACAACAGCACAGATAACACAGACAACAGCTATCAGCACAGAGAACACAGACAACAGCACAGATAACACAGACAACAG
>NC_045161.1:28476201-28508701 GCF_900700415.2 Clupea harengus
AAACAGTAAATCCCCCTCCACACACACACACACACACACGCACATTCACCCCCTCCACACGCACGCACGCACATTCACCCCCTCCACAGAGAGAGAGAGAGAGAGAGAGAGAGAGATACAAATATACACATATAAACACACACACACACACACACACACACAGACACTTCTTTAAATTAAACCTTAATTAACACACATTAACACACACTGCCAAAGAGCTTAGGGAACCAGAATGCTGTCTTCAGAAGCTGACAATGAGTTGAGACATATAAAAGAGTGAGAAAAAGAGAGAGAGGTAAAAGAGTGAGAGAAAGAGAGAGAGGTAGAGACAGAGAAGAGGAATGAAAAAGAGAGAGGTGAAAGAGTGAGAGAAAGAGAGAGTTGAAAGAGTGAGAGAAAGAGAGAAGAGGAATGAAAAGAGAGAGGTGAAAGAGTGAGAGAAAGAGAGAGAGGTAGAGAAAGACAGAAGAGGAATAAAAAAAGAGGGCGGTGCTTACAGTTTCTGTTCTAATTTGTTCTATCCTACCTGAAGAGGAACTCTCGCGAAGGCTACGCGATGCCTCCAGTTCTGCTGTTCCCCCACTTTTCATCTCTCTTTCCATCCATTTCTCTCTTACTCACCCTCTCTTTCTCTCCATCTCTCTCGCCCTTTTTTTCCATCTCTCTCTCTCTCTCTCTCTCTCTCTCTGTCTCTCTCTCGCTCTCTCCGTCTCAGTGGGCCTTTGTGTTGCTCTGTTCTGTTCTGTGTAATGAGCTCTTTCATAACAGGTCTGACGGTGCTGAAACTAGGTTTGGTTTTGTGCCAGGGCCTAATTTTCAGGTCTGCCCCACCCCTCCCCCCCGGCATGCCCCATGCCTGGCACCCTTGCCCCCATGCCCCCACGGCTCTGGCACCTCATGCCCCGTGGCAACCAGAGCCGGAGCAGAAGCCCGGTCTCATTACCGCCGAGGAACCACAGGCCAAAATGCAGTCAGCGAATTCCACCTGGCCAGCGGAGTCTAACGTGGAACGTTAACTCCTTCTGGTGAAGCCATCATGAGCTCTGCAGCTTCCTGCTAGCGCACTGCTGCCACAGGAAGTCACCCGTCACTAAAAGCTCCCATCAGTGAAGAACCTACTCAGCAGTGACGTACGTGGCAGTAAGCGCCGTGTGTCCCGGGAGGAACACACACTCCAATGCACACGCTCATTACTCACTCACTCTTACTAAGTCTGATTAAGAGCCTTGAGCTGGAAACGCCGCTGGTGTGTGTGAAATAAATAACACGGATTGGGAGCTACCGTCAGTGTGCGGACTCCGGATCAATATCAGGCACCCGTTTAAAACAAAAAAAACACTTCATTGGATGTGTGTGTCTTTTCCTCCAAACAGCAAACCCAGCGCCACTGAAGGGCACATCTAGACCCAGCTCTCTCTCTCACACACACACACACACACACACACACACACGGGAAGCAGTGGCCCCACACTACACTGAAGGGCACATCTAGACCCAGCTCTCTCTCACACACACACACACACACGGGCAGCAGTGGCCCCACACTACACTATATAGCACATCTACACCCAGCTCTCTCACACACACACACACACACACACACACACACACACACACGGGCAGCAGTTGCCCCACACAACACTGCAGAGGAACAGAAGAAGAGCTCACTCAGTGAGAACACCTATGAATGTAATCCACCTTCACACACACCATTCTCTCACACAAACTGGCACCAGTGCCACTACACCACCCTACACTACACCACCCTACACTACACAACACAAACACAACACAACACAGGACAGACCTCCACAGGAAAGATAGGCACTACATAAGGTAGTCTAGCACTACACAAACCAGAAAAGACCAGGTTGTGTGTGTGTGTGTTTGTTTGTGTGTGTGTGTGTGCATAAATAAATAAATAAATCTCTCACCTGTCTTAGTCTTTCCAAGCTGTGTGTGTGTTGGTGGCGTAGGGGGCAGCGGCCTCTGTGGGCGTGGCATCGGACTGGGCGTATCCGTCTTGACCCTGCCCACGTACTCCACGTAGGTTCCGGGGAAGTCGCCCCTCTCACCCGTGCGATCCTTCACCCCTGACAGCCAGCCCAAGCTTGCGGGGGTGCCCTCCGCCCCCTCCTGGTACCCCTCCGCCTGGCACAGCCCCGGTCCCACCGTCAGCAGGTCCCCCGGTGCCAGCTCCAGGTCCCCCGGCCGCTCGCGCCCTAAAGCGAAGAGCGTGCGGAACTTGAAGCCGTCCTCTGCCGCCATTTGCAGGCCACGGGCGGAACAGCAGTAGCAGTAGCAGAAGCAGTAGCCGCAGCGGCGGTGGTGGGCGGCTCAGGGCAGCAGCTGCAGGTCTGTGAGTGTGGTGGGGGGAGGCCTGAAACCCTGGGCCTGCAGACTGGACCGAGACCTGGGGGGTGTGCAGCTCCTATCAGCTGGGAGGGAGAGGAGCCATGTTCCTGGTGTGTGTGTGTGAGAGCACGTGTGTGTGTTTGTGTATGTATTTGGGGAGGGTCAGTGTTGGCCTGTGTTGAGGGCAGGACAGCGGAGACTTCTCCTCGGTTTAGAGCCACGCTTTGAGCCACATGATGAACAGAGGGATGGCATCGCCACCATACTCCTCATACACTCCTCACACACTCTTATTGACATACACACACACACACACTACGCTCCTCCTTCACAGCTCTGTGCTCAGGCTTCACTGTGGCACCGTACGGGGAACAGGAAGTGACCCTGTTCCGGGCTGTTCTTGTAGCTGACCAATGAGGCAGTGAGGTCTGAGGTACCACTCGCTCTTGATTGGCTTGTTTGCTTGCCTGTCATTCACTCATTCTGATCAGCAGGCAGGGAGGTCTGTGGAGATGGAGAGAGACGGGGAGGGGGATGCAAATGTTACATAAAACACGGAAAATAAACCAAGTGGTAAGGGGTGATGAGATGTTTGTGTGTGTGTGTGTGTCTACTCTAGAGATCCAGAAGGTATGGAACGAACACTAGCGAAGGGAGGCCAAGGCCACACGACCACCCCACCTTCTTATCTCTTCTTATGTCCTGCGGTTCAGCTTAAGGTTTCTTCTTGATTAACAGGGAGCTTTTTCTTACCCCTGTTGCCATTGTGCTTGCACTAAAGGGGGTCCAGGCACTGGGCTCTGTAAAGCGCCTTGAGACAATTCTATTGTTTTGGCGCTATATAAATAAAATTTGAATTGAATTGAATTGACATGATCAGATCAAAGACTGCATATACAGTGGGGAAAATAAGTATTTGAACCCCTGCCGATTTCGCAAGTTTGGCCACTTGCAAAGAAATGTGTGATCTATAATTGTAATGGTAGGTGTATTTTAACAGTGAGAAATAGAATATCAACAAACAAATCCAGAAAACTGCATTTTATAACATTTATGACTTTATTTGTATTTGATGCAGAAAATAAGTATTTGAACCCCCAAGCAAACAGCAAGAATTCTGGCTCCCAATGACCAGTTATGTGCCCAAGAAGCACACAGATTAGTCCTCATTAGGCCTAACAAGGTCAACCTGATCTCAACTGGTGACGTGTATAAAAGAAACCTGTCCAAAGAATCATACTTCACACCTTCAACCTCACCACCATGGGCAAGACCAAAGAGTTGACCAAGGACGTCAGAGATAAGATTGTAGACCTGCACAAGCTGGAATGGGTTACAAAACCATCGGCAAGCAGCTTGGTGAGAAGCAGACAATATTGGTGTGATTATTCTGTTAATGGAAGCAACACCAAACAACTGTCAATCGCTCTAGGTCTGGGGCTCATGCCAAGATATCCCCTCATTGCGTATCGGTGATCATCCGAAAGGTGCAGAATAACCCCAGAACTACACAGGGGGAGCTTGTGAATGATCTCAAGGCAGCTGGGGACCACAGTCACCAAGAAAACCATTGGCAACACACTACGCCCGTAATGGTTTGAAGTACTGCAGCACTCGTAAGGTCCCCCTGCTCAAGGAAGCACATTACAGGACCGTCTGAAGTTTGCCAAAAGAACACTTGAATGATTCTAAGGAGGATTGGGAGACAGGATGTGGTCAGATGAGACCAAATCAAGCTCTTTGCATCAACTCGACTTGCCGCGTTTGGAGGGGAAGAATGCTGAATATGACCCCAAGAAACACCATCCCCACCGTCAAGGCATGGAGGGTGGAAACATTATGCTTGGGGCTGTTTCTTCTGCAAGGGGTACAGGACGACTCCCACTGCATCGAGGGGACTATGGATGGGGCCATGTAACGTGGAATATTGGGCTTGAACCTCAGTCCCTCATTCCCTTCCCATTTGAAAACGCAACCTTAAGGATTTGGAGAGGATCTGCAAAGAGGAGTGGACCCAAAATCCCTCCTGAGATGTGTGTAAACCTGGCGACCAACTACAAGAAAAGTCTGACGTCTGTGCTTGCCAACAAGGGTTATTCCACCAAGTACTAAGTCATGTTTTGCTAGGGGTTCAAATACTTATTTTCTGCATCAAATGCAAATTAAGTCCTAAATGTTATAAAGTGCAGTTTTCTGGATTTTTTATAGATCACACATTTCTTTGCAAGTGGCCAAACTTGCGAAATCGGCAGGGGTTCAAATACTTATTTTCCCCACTGTATGGTTCCAAGACTTGGGGTGGGTATTTTGTAGACCAGGACAAGACAAGATCATATTTTAGTTATTACATTTATTTTATCTACTTATTATATAAGACCAAAACTTTGACTTTAATCTCGAGACCAAAGGAAGATAAAAACACTAAAAAGGACCACAAACTGGTGAATGGGAACAGCTCAAATACAAAGGATAAATTGTGCCAGAGAGTCCACATGCGATACACACACACACACACACTCACACATACACACAGAACAACCACATTCACACCCCACCAAAACTTAACAGGATTCTCTACCCTTTTGTTGTGCAAGTATGATCACCACCCAATTTGTGTTTTGTGTTTGTGTGTCAAAACCTTTTCAGTATTTGGACATTTCCAGACGTGAACAACACACATTAGGAAAAAAGGCTGCTCTTCAGCTTGTGTGTGTGTGTAGTGTGTGTGTGGTGTGTGTTTCCATACTGTACAGAAATAAAAATACTGAAGCAACTATAATGATAAATTAAAACTAAAACTGGTGCAAACAGAGAAATCAACAGTCACACACACACACACACACACACCACACTCACACACCCCGAAAAGGATACGGGGACACACACACACACTCACACACCCCGAAAAGGATAGGGGACACACACCACACACACACAAACACACACACACCGCCGGAAAAAGATACAGGACACACACACACACACACACACACACACACCACACACACACCACCACACACACCACACAACACACTCACACACCCCGAAAAGGATACGGGACACACACCACACTCACACACACAACCCGAAAAGGATACGGGACACACACAAACACACACATAAACACATACACACACCCCCAAAAGGATACGGGACACACACATACAACACACCCCCAAAAGGATACGGGAACACACAAATACACACAACTCATACACAGGTAAAACGCTATGGTCTAGTTTTCATCAAAAAATACTTCAACATGATCGTGGAACACCTCTGCCCTGCAGTAACAAATAGATCCGAAACGAGAGCTATGCTGCCCGATGACATCAGACCCCAAATAGGTAAGGTGTATTTCAAAGTGTGTGTGTGTCTACGCCTTGCCCAGGTGGACGAAAGGCATGATGGCCGACACACTTTACAAAATGGCACCGCTTAGGCTGCATGCATACTGTAGTGTCATTTCTTTGTGTTTTTTGTTTGTTAATAGTAATATTAAGGTAATAGTATTAGTAATAGTATTTATTGGTTACACCAGGTTTTTATTGCTCTTAGCTTAACTGTTCTCTCCCTTGTACGTCGCTGTTGGACAAAAGCGTCTGCTAAATGACTAAATGTAAATAAAGTGGGAGTGAGATGGGCATTTAAAAAATGGGTGAGATTGTTAACAAAAGAGTCATGTTGGCCTGATGTATGAGCTGTGCATGTTATGAAGCAGACTTGCACTGAAAATGAAGATAAAAACACTGAAAGGGACTAAAAGTGCTAAAATCAGATCAATCAAATCTGCCAGACAATCACACACCTGCTGTTTGTCACCCTAAAAATACCACAACAGTATTCTCTGCAATTCTGCTGGACCGACTGAATTCGGACCGACCCGATCAGTGCTGCCCAGTTTCCATCCGACCCAATCAGAGCTGGTGTGTTTGTGAGAGGTGTGTGGGTCAAAACCTTTACGGTGTCTGCCTAGCCCAGGTTAAACGACTCACATGATGGCCAACACACTTTATAAGATGGCCGAGCTTAGGCTTCAGTGACGCAGTTTGAATATACACCCTGTGCATGACACCATCAAATGTTAACAGAAATAAAAATACTGAAATGAGACTAAAACTTTAAAAGGCTGAGACTCCCAACAGAGGAATAATGCATGGTCTCTATATGACACCATGGCATCTGTACTGAAAACAGAAAATATAGATTAAAAACACTAAAATAAACTGAAACTGCTAAAGAGATTAAAGTGATCAAATTAGAGAAATCAAATGCGCTAGTCAGTCTCTCTCCCCACACACACACACACACACACACACAGACAGACAAGACATATGTACACATCGCTACATTACATGTCTGCCGTCCCCCTAAAAACACTTTCTGTGCACCTCTGCTGTGCAGTAAAATACCAATCCGAACAAGAGTTATGCTGCCTGGTGATATCAGACCCAATCAGGAGCGGTGTGTTTTAGTGTGTGTGTATGTACGCACCGTGTGTGTGCTGAAATCTTTTCAGTCTTTTGCCATGTCCAGGTAAACGACAGGCATGATGGCCGACACACTTTATAAAATGGCCGAACTTCTACTGCATGCATACTGTAGTGTAATCTTTTCTTTACTAATGTGGGGAGTGAGACAGACATTTAAAAAGGGCTGAGATTCTCAACAGAGAGGTAATATGGGTCTGATGCGTGGCCATGGTATGGCTTCACCATACTGCACTGAAAACTAAATAAATATATAAAAATACTAAAGGGGACCGAAACTGCTGAAAGAGATTAAAATGGATAAATCGGAGAAATTAAATGTGACGGTCAAGCACACACATACACACATATTACATACACACACACACACACAATGCCCAGTACACGCATTCTGTACAGTACTCTGTATGCTTCTGCTGTGCATTAAATTCTGACCCAACCCGACCCAATAGGGACTGGTTGGTTTTGAGAGTGTGTGTGTGTGTGTGTGTGTGTGTATGTGTCAAAACCTTTTCGGTCTTCTGCTATGTCCAGTGTGAACGATAGGCATGATGGCCGACGCGCTAACAAAATGGCCGAGCTTAGGCTGCGCGCTATCGTGATACTATAGTGTGTCTGTTTTTTTCCTAGCTGCGTCGTTTTCACACCCTCGTTGAAGGGAGCATTGATCGAGACGCCATTGAGAGGCTTGGCCTTGGCCCGAGTGAGAGATTACAGCGTGGCAAACCTACACCTGTCCAACATCGGCCATCTACTCTTCATGGCTGTGAATCGCAGGAGCGACGCCAAACAAAATCAAACCCCCTTGCACATCTGCCTACGGTAGTCTCAACACTGATATCAATGGATTGGGATTTTTCTCTTCTAGGGAAATTCTGCTCTTGTTCTTGTTCATCTAGTAGTCATCGTATTCTCTCTCAAGCTCTGGACTAGACATCATCAAATATGGACAACGAAGGAAGGGAAAGAGGGGGGGGGGAGAGCAGACCCTACCAGACTCCAGCAGAATGTTCTAGAATGGGATCCTCGTACTGGGCAAAGAAGATGAAGAGAAGAAGAAGAAGAGGAAAGAAGCCGAAACAGGAGACTTTTGGTGTCTTTCTCTGGGCTTGTCCTGCACAGAGGCGACCGCGCTGCTACAGCAGAGGCGTGAGGCATGCCACTCGGGCTTATGTAAGAAGCTTTGGGAAGTAGGACGGGGCGCAGTGCTGGGGTGGTAATTGCATTTCATGGCGGCGACCAGTGCCTCCCCCAACCCCAATTCCCCCACCCTCACCCCGAAATCTGCACACGAGTTTGGGCGAGCCGCGAACGGCCGAAGGCTGGTGGACGCTCTGGGCAGCCATCACGCTGGACGCCCCATAGCCTGGCGCGGGGATACCCCGGCTCCTGGCCTACGTGTCTGCGGGTCGCCCCGTGCCCTCTGCCGTTGCCCCAGACAGCGCCTGCGCTCAGGCTCCTCTGCGGTGCTGTGTGCTCGTTCAGCGGAAGCAGCACGGGGCACCCGTCTGAGGGCCGGCGTCTCACGCCAACATGGCTGCCACCCTGACCCTCCCCCCACGAGCACCTCTTCAGCCCCCCCCCCCATTGCCCCTCAAAGCCAAATTGTGCCCCATTCAAGTGGACGGCTCACCTTTTAGCAGGCATGGCGTGCGTGGAGCAGCAGCGGCGGCAGAGGCAGCGCTGGCGCTGGCAGAACTCGGGCATGCAGCCGGGCGATTCTCTGATGACGCACTCTTCTTCTTCTTCTTCTCCTCTCCCCTCTCCCCCTCTCTCTCTGTCTATCACTCTCTCTCCCCCTCACCTCTAAAACACTACTCTCCCACAACCTCTCTGCACGCAAAACACATTCTTAAACTGCACTAAAGTGGTGCGCGGGACAGAGGCTGCACACCGGGTGACACACACACACACACACACACACTCACTCACTCACTCACTCACCACAAGCTTCTGGCGGGCGCCGGGCACTGCTGCGCTGAGCGGAGCGGTTGGTCAGGCACCGTGGGCTGGCGCTTCACTACCTCCGAGAGCGGGAGCGAGGCGCGCCGTGGGGGGGGGGGAGAGGTGCCAGGGCTTAGAGACACGTGGCTCCAGTCTCATCCAACCACAGGCCAGGATCCTCACGCCATCCCTTAACCCCCCCCACCAAAAACTGCCCCGTGCTCCACTCTTACCCCCCGCCCCCCCCCCCCCCATACTCGCTCCTCCACTCCACTCCACTCCGCCCCCTCCCGACAGAAAAAAAAGCACATCTCCATCTCCCAGTACTCGTCCTGTCTTGAAACGTACTCCCAGATCACGAGCTGTCCCTGAATGGCTAAGGTTAGTGTCCGGCTCCATTTGGCAAAGCAAGAAATAAGGAATAAAAAAAACAGCACAAAAAAGAACTGGAAAACAAAACCCAGCTTTTTCCAACTCTCCTCCTCCTTCTCCGTCACTTTCCCCCCAAACTCCAGAACGAGCTCTTCTGCTCGAGTGCGTCTCACTCCTCTGAGCACAGAGCTGAGATTCCAGAGCTACTCCAGTCCAGACAGGAAAAGAAACCTCTTCTCTCTCCTCTCTTCCTCTCCTCTCCTCTCCTCTCACTTTTCCCTCTCTTTTGCTGTTGTTTTTGAGCGTCTGTGGGTGAGCGGGAGCGGGGGGGGTGGCACGAGATAAATAAATAAATAAGAGGAAGTCGCTGTTGCTAGAGAGAGAGGGTGCTGCCTGGCCTCCTGCTCTCTGATTGGCCGGCTGCGCGCCATGTGCTGAACAGTCAGCAGTGAAGCCGGAGCAAATCAAGGAAACGTTCTAATATTAGAAAATGTATCCGGGCAGCCACACGGCACAGCTCTGTGGAGCTCGCCAGAGTTACCGCTCGCTTTTGGGCAAATCACTGCGTGAAACGCACCTCGACAGGTCAAACACACACAAACAAGCCTGCACCATGGGGGAAGAAAAGGACTTTTATAAGACTGCATGAAATAAAACATATAAAAGAACAGATCATTTAGGAACAGAGTGGATTTGGTCGAGGATTTTCAAAAATGTATACAATACTGTGTAAAACTGTGATGGTTATAAGAAAAACAAGCATAAATGCAAGCCTTAATTCAGTGACCTACATCTGAGACAGGCTGGTTTACCAGAGTCTGATTATTCTCCAAGTGAATGAACGCGGGGCTGACTGCACATTCACAGACTCACACGCGCACACACACACACACACACACACACACACACGCACACACACTTACATTTCACTTACATGTGAAAACTGAATGTAACTTAAAGAGTATGATGCTCTTGCAATTTCCTACCATAAACAGCTTAATTTGCCCAAGAGAAATGGAGCCCAAACAGCCTGGGGGTCACACTGTCATTAAAGCACAAAACCACTAAAAGGGTCTATAGAAACAACAGACAACAACCCATCACTGGTTTGTAATACTGTAGCCTAACCCTTACAGGACAATGATTTATTCTGAAGCTGCTTTTGACCTGATTCCTTTAGTTTCACAGGTCAGTTTCTGTGATGAGACCAAGAGCAGGATGATCGAGTCTCACACAGACACTGTGACTCAAACTATGGCATTAGGCAATTGCCACCCACCCCTGTGCTAGTCCAGTCATAGAATTCAGAAAATGACATCCCTTGATCATATTTGCTGTTGATCGTGTTTATCTGTCATGAATCTCAGGCTTGCAAATGTTTGGACTCTTATGAGTACAACAAAAATTTAAATATAACTAGGCCCAATAAATATTGACAGATATGGATTATTTGCTGATTCAGTGGGAACAATATCTTAGCAGTATCAGTAGGCTATCTGTTACTTAAAAGGCTGAAGCACAGGGGATCCTAGGGCACTTGTTTAAATAATGTAATAAAAACAGCCACTCTGCAGCCACTAAATTTAACTTAAGTTAAGTTATTAATAATGTTTGATATCAAATGAACACTGCCGGCTATAAAAGAAGAAGGAAAACAAATCCTTTCTGTATTTTTGGTTTTAAAATGCTTATGAATAACCTACTTGTTTTTGTTGACATATTGAAAAGTTAATTTTATTGCTTCCATTACCATCCCAATTTCTTGTTTTTTGAGGGTTTTTGTTTTTGGCGAAGAAAAGCTGAAAATTGAAAAGCTGGATGCGCCTCGTCTCCAATATGCATAACTTAACAGAGCAGTATTACGTAACAGATGTTTGTTCAGTCACAAAAAAGACGATACGCTATACGATTTATGCCATCACTGTGCACATTCATTTCGCCAATAAACAGTGATAGATTATGTCAGTGTAGTTAGGTCACGCTTTAAACCAAATACGGCATAATAGCCAGAGATGTAGTAATCCCACTTGTATCAGATTCCGACAGCCTTGAGAGAATGGTTATTCAGCAGTCCCTAGCAAGAGTGTGCTTGTAGCCTACCTACGCAAGTCTTAAATAGACTATGGCCTCACGTCACAGCTGTGTGAGAGAATGAATGGGTTATCAAACTGCAGGAAATTAAGTGAGTTGGCTTTTCACAAGCGACGATCCTTGGACTCACGCTGCGTGCTGAGGATGGCTTCACAAATCCTAGATACCTTAAATGTCACTTAAGCCAATAGCGAAATGAAAAACTGCCGTGCAGACTGATGGAACTGGGGGGAAACGAGGTCTGATAGACTCTTATTCTGTCGCTGAAATCTATAAGAAATCGCAAGCATCACTAGCTGCAGTGATGTTTCTATTGATAACCCGCGATGTCATCTGACGAACCAGGAAGGATTGCGCTTGGTATGTGATGAGGTGTAGCCTATAGTCTCTACAGAATTATGATTGGCCTGACAGTTGACAAGCTGGATATTAAATAAAGACCCATGTTTACAGTTCGATGTGCTCCTACACTGGCATCTGGCAAATTCTGGTAGTCCGTTAAATAGGACAGGCAATGCACACGAGCTTGATAGCTAGCAGGTTCTCAGCGCTTTCCCTGTAAAATTAGCTGGAAAGGCAACAGAGGAAGACTGCTGAAAACTTTCCACCACGTAATTTCATGAAATAGTAGCTATATTTCGATAACTTGACAAATTTCACAGATAAACTTAAAATAGTAAACTCTGTGACTGCAGTCATGCCATGAGCCTGACCATGGCATAGCTACATTACTAGTTTACAGTATCAACATACCGTCAGGGACCTTACTGTCAAGTGAGCTTGATGCTCCCGACGCTATTCTATTAGGCTACTATGCTATCAAGCTAGCTTCAACGGGTCAACATGTGTAGTTAAACTTCCTCGGTTTGACCTATTCAGTAACATTACAATAAAGCGTGCAGTGAGAGTTCGAGATGACAAAGCGAAGTCAGTGGAAACAACACGTTTTACATTTGGCCACCTTTAAAGCATTTTATTCCCTCAGATTATTCTTACCGTGGTTTGTAATTTCCAGAGGAAGTCCGTTTTCCTGTTTTACTTTTCACTGCTTGAAGACGTATGCAAGTCCAAAAGGGAAAGAGGGATACGGGAATGTGCAGGCGTGCACAGAACGAGACCCCCTGACTACAGGCGATTTTAACTGGATCGGAGACGAGGACTAGGCTTGAAAAGTTGAACAGGTTGACTTGTAGGTGGTGGTCCACTATTCATGACGGGAAGCTAAGCATGAAAGGAAATCAATGCCCCTTTTATATATATATATTAAAGAGAGAGAGAGAGTGAGTAAAGTCAAGAGCTTATTATCTGTATTTTATGTGATGGAAAACAGTACATTTTCAATTTACAAAAGTGACTAATTTAGGAATAATGAACTCATTTTAGTAACAATAAAACTATTCCTGCAATCCCGATTGGTTCGCAATGCTCAACCAAACGTCTAATGCAAAATTAAATTAATAAACAAAGGCAAAAGGGAAGTCTGCACCATACCAAAGCCATGGGTATAGTTTATTATAAAAACACTGATGAACAGTAAATCATAATTAAAAAAGAATAAATACGTTTTCGCACAAAATCTGCACTGTTCTGGAAGTCAATTCTGCCGCAAACAAAACAAAGCATTGAATCCTCAGGTACTGAGCCAACATGGGTGATCTCTGAGCGACTGCTTAGCTTAGTCACTGTGATTTTAGCGACCACTCTTAGCTTAGTCACTGTGATTTTAGCGACCCATTCAGACTGAAATGTCATGGATGAATCCCTTCAGACGTGCAAACACCAAATACATGACCCTTATCAAATAACACATCTTCCAGTGGAGTTTAAGGTGAAACAGAGACAGCTAAGGTTCAAACATGCAACGGGTCCCCTCTGACTGAGGTATGACAGCTGAGGGTGATGGGGTGATCACTAGCACAAGGTGACAAGAGGCGAGGATGAACGCTGGAGAGGATCACGGACCACATTATTCAGGGCAGTGATGCCTCTTCCACTCACAACAGACACACAGAGACGGCTTAAAAGACTTCAAAAGTGGACTTAAACATAAGTGAGAATCTTTCAAATGGGGAAAAAGAAAAATGAATGACGACATGAGTCTGTGAAGACGTGGAAAAATGTCTGAGCTCAAAGCTCTTTCCTATGTTCAACATGAGACAGGCAACACTAGAACAGGCTGGACCATCCTACCCACTCTGCCGTGCAACCGTGTGTGCGTGTACAACTGTGAATGTCTCTGTGTGTGTGTATGGCCATGTGCTCATGCTGCATGCAACTTCCAAAAAACATCCTGGAGAGCGAACGGAACATGAGGCATGCCAAAGTGAGAAAGGTGATATCCATCGAATGCTGAGAGGCTTACGGTGGCCATGGAGCGCCAGTAGAAAAGAAACAAACAATAAAAACATTTCAAAAGTGAGAGTAGTGTTAGGATGCACAGTCTCATGTGACGCGGTATCAAACAGAGTGGTTGTGCTGTCAAGTAGAAATACAAAATCACCTTTTTTTTATGTTTAAGGGAGAAGGACACCCCCCACATAATGTAAACATGTTTGACAAACCCTCATGGAACAGGTCTGCACTATACATCTCCCTTCTTTAGAGTCGGGAGGTTCCAGTCTTCACATCCTACATCCTATGTTAAATAATACATTGCATCTAAAAGAAAGCTTGGTGGGCATTAAAAGACATTAAAATCCATATTGAGAGAGAGAACAGAACAGAAGCACAGAACTATCATAGAAGTACCGTTTCTCAGAGGAAGGTGACACCGTCAAGTCTTCCTGAAGCAGCACTATCTACATATTACAAGACTGGTTAAATAGACTTGGCATATCTATGGTGAACTCCTACACACATGATCTGAAAACTGAACCCTCTCAAGTGCAACACAGCCATCCATAAAAATCCATGTAACCACCACAGGAGCATCTTCAAGTTAGTCTGCAATGCACCAATGCATTAAAAAGTCCCATGAAATAACACTTGTATCAAAATATACAACACTTCATACAGGTAAAAATGGATAAACAAAAAGGATTCTTCAAGTCGGATACAGAGGGAGCCCTGGATAAAAAAAAAGAACTGAATGTTCCTTCATACTGCGTGTCCATCCTTCATTCCATCCTTCCTTCCTTCCTTCCTTCCTTCCTTCCTTCCTTCCTTCCTTCTCTCTCTTCTTTTCCCTTCCCCTCCTCCAGTAGGACAGAACCTGCAGCATGGTGAGTTTCAGTCAGGACAGTCTTGCCCACATGTAAACATTAACCCGTGGAAAACGGAGGAAGCTAAGACAAGCAGGTCGCTGAGAGGGTCAAGGGTCAAGGCCTCATGCTGGGCTGGGCTGGATGGAGGAGCCAGAGGTCAGGGGTCAGGATTGCATAAAACACACGGGAACAGTAGTACTGGAAAAATAAAGCATGGACCCCGTGAGTCCCTTTAACACCGACACCAGGGGGAGTGAGGCAGTCTGGACCCGCTGGACGGACTTGAACACAGTCTACAACAGTGTGTGAGTGTGAGTATGTGTGAGTGTGTGTGAGTGTGTGTGTGTATTTCTTCAGGTCTCTATTTAAGTTGTTGGTTTGTTTTTTTAAAAGAGAGAAACATGAAGAAGTTGCAAGTCCATGGTAATCCTCAGGTGAGCTGTGCACAGCAAACAAGATGACGTGAACCCACACAGCGCAGTAGCGTGGGTCTCTGTGCAGAACCCACACAGCGCAGTAGCGTGGGTCTCTGTGCAGAACCCACACAGCGCAGTAGCGTGGGTCTCTGTGCAGAACCCACACAGCGCAGTAGCGTGGGTCTCTGTGCAGAACCCACACAGCGCAGTAGCGTGGGTCTCTGTGCAGAACCCACACAGCGCAGTAGCGTGGGTCTCTGTGCAGAACCCACACAGTGCAGTAGCGTGGGTCTCTGTGCAGTTTACAGACTGAAGAACAGAGATAAAAAATAAAAATAAAAAAAAAACATCATGATTTCACCATGGGGTATGGCTTACAGAATCACAACCAAACTAGCTTCCTGGCTGGCCCATTAATAAATAAAGCACACGCATGCAGCTGATAAGGTCTGAAGAACATCACATGATCTACACAGACATTAACGGTCAAGCCTGACCTATGCACTCATCAGAACATGGCCCGAGACTCCTCGTCTTCCTCAGCTACATTTCTATTAGTACGACTGATCTGTTTTCAAACTCTGTTCAAGCTCATTAGTTGGCCCTACATATTCTAATTTAAAGTATCTTATAAATTTGACTCTGTCTATAAACCAGATAAATTCCTAAATGAGTACAAATTATCAGGGCTGCTCAATATTGTTAATCCTCGGAAGGAGCTTTAGACTTGGAAGAAGCTTTTTTTTGGAGAGTAACAGCCAGTTCTGCCAGTGTACCTTCAAGTTTTTCCATTACATATTTTACAAAATGTACACAAAACACCCCCTGAACAGAACTATCCAAAACTACAAAATGTATTTCGTTATGATGTGTTTGGCAACATGAGCTCAGTCAGTCAGTCCTTTATTGGCTATATATAGCTCGCAGGAAGACGGCACTCCCGCGTTTTTGATATGAGATCCATCCGTGTCACTGCTCCTTTCTTCTCCTCTTCCCATCCCCTCATTTCTCCTTTGCCTTCCCTCTACTGGGGCTGGGGGAGTGACCTTGGACACCACCCACTGCACGTTGCGAGGGCAACAGGCCCAGGCTGCGAAGCTGCCTCAGTGATACTCCGAGCGGTGGTGTTGTGCTCGGAGTCCTGCAACTCCTGCAACTCCTCCTCCTCCTCCTCATCCTCTTCCTCATCATCAGAGCAGGGCACCCAGTCCTCCTGCTCCTCGCTCTCGGATCCCTGCACGGCGATCTGCGGCACCAGCGGGCACCTCCGCACCACCATCGCCCCCTCCTCCTCCCCGCCGGACTCCGAGCGGCCCACCAGCCAGGCGGCACGGTGCTGCAGGGGGCTCGGGTGCGCCGACGCGGCCGGTTTCTCATCAAGGGTCGTCGAAGCTCACCTCCTGCACGGCCTCCTGCTTCTTGAAGGAGTCGCGGCGCTCGGGACAGGTTGAGCTTGCGGCCATCACCACCAGCTGCTCCGTGCTGCCCGCCGACGACCACAGCCTCTGGGTGGCACTGTAGTTCAGCCCCAGGCTCAGACGGGTGGTGCCCCCACCTCCGCCTCCGTCGTACTCCAGCTCGGCCAGCGCGTCAGCCTCAGCGTGGGGCACCTCCAGCGTGTGTCGACGCGGGGGCGAAGGACTTCCTGTCGTGGTGGTGGTAGGCGCCAGGCAGGCGCTCGGCCGACTGCACGCGTTTGAGGAGGGGGGAGCGGGGGGGCTCTGCGCTGCGCGGACGCACCGCCTGCCGCACCAACGTGGGCGGGGACAGCGTGTGGCCGTGGAAGGAGGAGTGCAGCGCCTTGGCGATGTTCGGTAGGGGCGACGGCGAGCGCTGCGGGGAAGTGCAGGCCAGTGGCGAGGGCGGGATGCTGCTGGTGGACTTGCGGCGGCCCACTTTGGTGAAGCGCTGAGCGCCCAGCTTGGAGCCGAGACCGTGCAGGGAGCTGGGCCGGATGTGAGCCGCAGGGGAGCTTGGAGAGCTGGAGCAGGGGGAGGTGCTCTGGGGGGAGACGGCGTCTGGGGTCGGGGGTGGGGGGCGAGAGAGAGAGAGAGTTAGTTGATAGGATAGGAAAACAGGCTGGGTGGAGTCTGCAAGTTGCATGTTGTGTGTGTGTGTGTGTGTGTGTCAGGACGGTGTGGATGGCCCAGGAGAGAGGCTGTGTGTGTGTGTGTGTGTGTGTGTGTGTGTGTGTGTGTATTTATCTCACCTGTGTATGGTGGTCTGGAGCTGGACTCCTGCAGGGCGTGGACGGCCCAGGAGAGGGCTGTGTGTGGGGGACCCTGGAGGCTCTCGCTGGAGGAGACGGAGTGCTGCCAGACCAGAGGAGAAGCTGCGACTGCTGTGCATAACACCACTCTGCTTCGACAGCTTCTCAGGATGCTGCGACGCCTAAAGATAGATACACACACCACACACACCACACACACACCACACCACCACACACACACACACGCATAAACTTAAATACAGGCATCTGCATTAAACAACTTTCAGGATATATATGTACCGCAAAAAAAAAAAACACACACAAACGAGGACACAACAGCCCAGTCAGCAGAAAGCATGCACTCAGTAGACCAATCACCCCACACACTGTCCCTCAGGACCACAAACACACAGGTAAACATTACACAATACACAAAAACCCAAAAACATCACACTGTCACACGTACTATGCTGTTATCGTCCACCAGGGGGAGACACACACAACAAAAAGTCCCCTCTGCTTCAGTTTCACTTGAGATGACCACATCACATCAACAGCTACAGAGTGTGGAGTAGGACTGAGACCCCCACAGAGAACCTGCTTCCTTTATTCTGCTCATCGAATATCACAGATTTATAACCCAGATTATAAAACATGATAATCATGTAATTACACTACTGTATAATCAGTGTGTTGATCGGGTGATTCATTAATCGTATTCCACTACAACGTCCACTACATGCGTGTTGAATTTCCATACAGGACTCTCGCCGCTACATTATATTGCATGAGTAATATGTGACTATCAACTCTAATCCTGTGATGCCCCATCAGCTGTCATCACAAGAGAAACAAGGTGTTGTGCTCCCCAATCCAATGTGTTGCAGATGGGTTATGCTCGCTGCTGGCCTACATCAAGGGTTGTTTCACACCGATCCACAAAAGCCTGATGAGTCATACACACATTCAGACGAGCTTGTCCACAGAAACACACACGCTGGTTCTTACCGGTCCTGGGTGTCCCTCTTCTTGCTCTTCTTACTGCGGCGGGCCATCTTGCCCTTGTAGCTGGCCTTACGGGCCGGACCCCTCTTGATGGAGGTGTTCTCCAGGGCAGTGGTCTGTAGCGCCACCTTGTTGCCACTCTGTGCAGGTACAGACACACGAGGAACACAGATCAGATAAGATCTAAACCACATGTGTTGAATGAATATTTGACTGTGAAGTGTCACCAGTGTGAAAACAAACACTGCTGCATGTTCATTTCCTCTGTTCGTTTCAAAATCTGTCCAAAAAAATATTTTCAGTCTCTAACTTGCAAACCAGCGAAAATGACTGCTTAGCTCATCCCCACAGGCTGTGCAGCGCTTAGCCTGCACACACACACACACACACACACACACACACACACACACAGTCAGTCAGTCAGTCACACACACACACAGTCAGTCACACACAAAGTCTCACACACACGATCAGTCACACACATACACAAAGTCTCACACACACAGACTTTGCAGTGCTTAGCCTGCACATACTCACTGCTGGAAATATCTGCATGCTGATATGGCCATATCTTAAAAGCCAAATATGGATATGAACACTGCGCACGAACACGCACACACACAACGTCACACAGTCTCACAATGGTGACAGTCCACTTCAGATGGCTATAGTGGGGGCTTCCAAGTTATACACGAAGGAGGTCAATTCTATTTGCAATACAGGCAGTCTAATGTGACAAATAATACAATTCTATTCTATTTATATGAGGGAGGTTATAAATATAGACTAATGTCTCAGAGATTAGAAATGTTTCCAAGAGGTCTGGTTTGTATGCAGTACAGACACAGACACAGCCATGGCTGGAGCTGATCTCCCCAGCTGACCTGAGCCATGCAGGACTACCCCTCCTCCCCTCCCCTCCCCTCCCCTCCCCCGCTACATGCTACACGCTGGTGTTCCTCCCACCTTGAGCAGTAACTCCATCATCTCCGTGTGCACGAGGCCCTGCACCGACTCCCCGTTCACGTGCGTGATGAGGTCACCGGCCCGGAGACCGGCCTCGTGTGCGGGGCTGCCTTCCTCCACACTCTACAACACACACCAGCGAGGGGAGAGACAACACACATTCTTTAGTCCAGACTGAGGAGCACACACTCTAACACACATGGGGTTCTCTACAGGTTCAGTAACTGTAGAAGCACCATGTCCTGCCAATTCTCTAAAGTGGCAATGCTAGGTTTATTTCCAAATATATGCACAATGTACGTCAAGGCATAGTTTCGTATTATTTTATGCTTAATAATCACAATTATGACAATTATTACAAATAATAAACAAATATTATAACAATATATTAAGCAATTATTAAACAAATAAACAGATAAATAAGAAAATTGATAAATAAATACAGACAGACAGACAGACAGACAGACAGACAGACAGACAGACAGTAATGTGGTGTGTTGTCTGTTTGCTGACCGAGACGACGTGGTGTACGGTGTAGACGTCAGAGTCTCCCATGTAGACGCGGATGGCCCGGAGGGTGAAGCCGTACTTCTTCCCTGAGGAGTGGATGAGGATGGGCGGCCGCAGGCAGCTGAGGCTGAGGGAGAGGTCACGGCTCGGGGACGAGTCTCGGGACGACGGGTTGGACGAGAGCGAACGCGGGGAGATGGGGCTGGGCTGGAGGCCACCACACACATCGTCTAAGTGCAGAAAACACACACATACACAGATTAGCATATATTTACACACGCACACACACACGCGCATGCAAAACGCATACTCAATAAAAACTAAGCTTATTCACAGAAGAACAAATATTCACACACCCATACACACACACACACACACACACAAACACACACCCACTCAGACCAGACACACACACACAACCACATGCATGCAAAACGCATATTCAATAAAAACCAAGCTTATTCACAGATGAGCAAATATTTACACACCCACACACACACACACGGCCATACAAAAACACACACACACACACACACACACACATCTGCACAAAAACACACACATTCAGCGCCCATATAAACACACACGCCCAGAAAAAACACACACTTACACCCACACACACAAACACCCATGCAAACACACACTTACACCCACACAAACACACACACACACCCATGCAAACACACACAAACACATCCACCCATGCAAAAACACACACACACACGCGAGCGCCCATGCAAAAACACACAACACAAAGGGAGGTTATCAAAGGACAGCTTGAGCCTGAAGGTTAATCTGGTGGTCAGTAGTTTAAATTAATCTTATCAGCAGCGCTTTGATCCCTGCATTATGATTCGTTTATCAGTACTACTGGTAAGAGTGCATTGATGGAGTCCGTGTGTGTGTGTGTGTGTGTGTGTGTGTGTGTGTGTGTGTGTGTTTCTGTCTCTCATCTGCAGTGATAAGAGAGAAGTGATAGGGTGTGTGTGTGTTTTTCTGATGATGAGAGAAAGGCAGTGAATGTGTGTGTGTGTGTGTGTGTGTATGTATGTGTGTGTGCATGAGTGAGTGTGTATATGTCTCACCTGCAGTGATGAGAGAGAGTGCAGTAAGAGTGTGTGGGTGTATGCGCGTGTGTGCGCGTGGGTGTATGAGTGGGTGTATGAGTGTGTGTGTGTGTGTGTGTGTGAGTGTGTGTGCATGAGTGAGTGTGTATATGTCTCACCTGCAGTGATGAGAGAGAGTGCAGTAAGAGTGTGTGGGTGTATGCGCGTGTGTGCGTGCGTGGGTGTATGAGTGTGTGTGTGTGTGTGTGTGTGTGAGTGTGTGTGTGAGTGAGTGTGTGTATCTCACCTGCAGTGATGATGAGAGAGAGTGCAGTAAGAGTGTGTGGGTGTATGCGCGTGTGTGCGTGTGCGTGCGTGGGTGTATGTGTGTGAGTGTGTGTGTGTGAGTGTGTGTGTGAGTGAGTGTGTGAGTGAGTGAGTGTGTGTATCTCACCTGCAGTGATGATGAGAGAGAGTGCAGACACAGAGGCAGATTTGGGCACTTTGCCCCCAGATGGCATCCTCTGCTTATCTGGGGTCTCTAGCTGGTTGCCGTAGCGCCGTGAACTGCCCTGTTCCCTAGGAGACGAGTGTTTGGCTCCAGTGCTGTTGCTACGGATCCTGATGCGGTGGAGGTTGGATACCACCACTTCTGCTGGGAAGAAGAGAGCAGGCGTAAACATTCAACTAGACAATGGCTGCAAGAGAGCTCACACACACACACAAATCCTGGTATGATATAATCAGGTGAAATACAATAACAATGGTGTGAGCAAGCCTTGAGTACAACAAGGTGTTTTGTGTGTGTGTGTGTGTTTGTGGGCCCACACTATTGTCATTGGTAAACTTTCATTGTCGGTAGACAGAGCAAGAGCTTGTGAGGTGTGGTGTGTGTGTGTGTGTGTGTGTGTGTGTGTGTGAGTGTGTATATATGTGCGCGTGTGTGTGTGTGTGTGTGTGTGTGTGTGTGTGTGTGTGCGCGCTCACCCTCATCATCGGTGGACAGGGCGAAGCGGGGCATGGTCTCTAGGCTGTGTGAGTGTGTATATGTGCGCGTGTGTGTGTGTGTGTGTGTGTGTGTGTGTGTGTGTGTGTGCGCTCACCCTCATCATCGGTGGACGGGGCGAAGCGGGGCATGGTCTCTAGGCTGTGTGTGAGTGTGTGTGTGTGCTCACCCTCATCATCGGTGGACAGGGCGAAGCGGGGCATGGTCTCTAGGCTGTGTGAGTGTGTGTGAGTGTGTGTGAGTGTGTGTGTGTGTGTGCGCTCACCCTCATCATCGGTGGACAGGGCGAAGCGGGGCATGGTCTCTAGGCTGTGTGAGTGTGTGTGTGTGTGTGTGTGTGTGTGTGTGTGTGTGTGTGTGTGTGTGTGTGCGCGCTCACCCTCATCATCGGTGGACAGGGCGAAGCGGGGCATGGTCTCTAGGCTGTGTGAGTGTGTGTGAGTGTGTGTGAGTGTGTGTGAGAGTGTGTGTGTGCTCACCCTCATCATCGGTGGACAGGGCGAAGCGGGGCATGGTCTCTAGGCTGTGTGAGTGTGTGTGAGTGTGTGTGAGTGTGTGTGAGAGTGTGTGTGTGCTCACCCTCATCATCGGTGGACAGGGCGAAGCGGGGCATGGTCTCTAGGCTGTGTGAGTGTGTGTGAGTGTGTGTGAGTGTGTGTGAGTGTGTGTGAGAGTGTGTGTGTGCTCACCCTCATCATCGGTGGACAGGGCGAAGCGGGGCATGGTCTCTAGGCTGTGTGTACTGCTGATGACCAGAGGGCTGGCGCTGCGCTCAGAATGGGAGGAACTGGACGAGGCCCGCACACGCAAACTAGGACAACGAAGAGAGGCACAGAGATGGGTAAGAGACATGTGGCAAACGCACACACACACACACGCACGCACGCACGCACGCACACAAACACACACAGTGCAGATCAATGGACAGCCTTTGCTTTAAAGTACCCACACACCCTAACACACCCAGCTATTACATCACTTGAATCCTTCTGGTCTCAGTCTCCCTCACACACACACACACACACACACACACACACACACACACACACACACACACACACACACACACACACACACACACACACACCGCGCGCCCCCTCTCGGTGACTGACCTGGCTCTCTGTGTGGTGAGCCTGCGCTCGTCCCCTCCCCCGTGCCGGTGTGACTCTGCCCTGGGCTCCTCCTTGTCCTCGCTGGGGCTGCGCTCGGACGAAAAGCTCAGGTTACACGGGGTCGCCAGGTGCTCCGAGCTGCTGTACACCTGCCAGGGGGGGTTACACACACAAGAGCCTGAATGAGGAATGAGGTGTGTGTGTGTGTGTGTGTGTGTGTGTGTGTGTGTGTGTGTGTGTGTTGACATAGTACCATAGTGCTTACAGCGTTCTAAAAGCCTTGTGAACATGACATGTTGTCCTGGGATAACCACAATGCTGAAAGGCTGTGTGTCAGTTAGTGTGTACCTTGCTGAAGCGGTTGGACCAGGAAGAAAACTGACGGATTTCCAGGGAAGATTCTTCATCATTGGTCTCCTCATCCTCGTCTGAGCCAAGGTGGTGGTAGCGTTCCGTGCGAGCTGCAGGAGTGAACAGTAAACAGTAAACGGTCAACAGTCTGCCCTTCACGGTCACACAGCGCCACACCACACCACCCCGCCTACATTGATGGGATGCAGCTACTTCCACTAAACCCTGTAGCAGAGTAGCTGGCATTTAGTGTGAGAGAGTGTGCTCATATCACAAACATGCTTGATGGGGATTCTCTGTCTTCAGAACTGGCACTTATTGGAGTGTGTGTGAAATGGACTTTTGGGGGAAGTGCCTGGTGTTAGGTTTGTGTCCGTCTATGTGTGTTTGGGAACGTACTGTTGAAGTACCTTGCTTTGATTGAGTATGTGTGTGTGTGTAAATGTCTGTTATGGGGACTTACTGTTGAAGAAGCTAGTGGTCAGTAAGTGTGTGTGTGTGTGTGTATGTGTGTGCGTGGAGTGTGTGTGTGTGTCTAAAAGACTTACTGTCGAAGTAGCTGGTGTCGTCTTCAGACTCAAGCTGAGGAATGAACTCGGCCTTCTGCCTCAGCAGGCCGTTCCAGTCCAGGCCAGAGAAGAAGGGATGCTGCTTCACCTCAGCAGCGCCACCTACAGACAGCGAGGGAAGGGAGCAGACAGAGGGAAAGAGAGAGAGAGAGAGCGAGAGGGGGGGGGGGGAAGGTGAAGATATGGAGAGAGCAAGAGAAAGAAAGAAAGTTTTACCAAACCCAGCTGTTGAGTCTTTGCAACCGTATATCATGGAAGGTGTGTCTTCTTACTGGGCCCTGTCTGATTGGAAATATAAATAAGTGAGAGTGTGTGTGTGAATGTGTGTGTGTGTGTGTGTGTAACTTGCCTGTTCCCAGTCGCTCCAGCGGACTCTGTCTTAGGAGACGGGTGATGAGATCCTGTGCATCCACAGGCAGGGCATCTTCCTCATCCGGCCAGATGATCTCATCTACACACACACACACACACACACACACGCATAATGTTAATCCAATTACTCAAACTGGGTTATGCAATGTCAAAGGCTTCAGACGTCAAGGCTCTGCTTTGAAGCACGCCAACAGCCTGCCAGGGCATCTGGAGGACGCTGCTCAACAGTTAAAAATTCATGTGTGTGTGTGTGTGTTTGTGTGTGTGTTTGTGTGTGTGTGTTTGTGTGTGTGTTTGTGTGTGCGAGAAAGGGAGAGGGGGAGAGAAAGAGAAGGCGAGAGAGTGTGTAAGTGTGTGTATGTGTTCACTGTAGCATAGTGTGTGTGTTGAGATTTGAATATAAGTCTGTAATGACAAAATATATTTTACAGTCGATGTGTCAATACTCATCAATCAATGTGATGGATTGTCAATCGCATTATTATAGGTGCAGTGCTACCCCCACACAGTAGATTTGAGCATTTTTAAATTTACATTAAATTGTCTTGAAAGAACGACGCCATCCGCAATCAATTAACTAGTGGACAAACTCCCCTCGCTCTTCCCGTCCCATACCTGTTCACGACGTGACACGTCTACTGACAATCGCACTTGCTCTGCAGAGAAACAGAGAGAGTGACTTTCTCTGGTAGGACGCAGACATGATGGATATTTTACAAGCGCGGACCAGATAAAGCAACTCCTTTTCCCCTTATTGTGGAATTGTTCACTGACTTGGTGGTAGCTCTGAGTTCTGCGATAGAAAGCAGTACGTATGCTGCAGTGGTAGCTCTGAGTTCTATGGTAGAAAGCGGTACGTATGCTGTAGTGGTAGCTCTGAGTTCTATGGTAGAAAGCAGTACGTGTGCTGTAGTGGTAGCTCTGAGTTCTATGGTAGAAAGCAGTACGTGTGCTGTAGTGGTAGCTCTCAGTTCTATGGTAGAAAGCAGTACGTGTGCTGTAGTGGTAGCTCTGAGTTCTATGGTAGAAAGCAGTACGTGTGCTGTAGTGGTAGCACTGAGTTCTATGGTAGAAAGCAGTACGTGTGCTGTAGTGGTAGCTCTGAGTTCTATGATAGAAAGCAGTACGTGTGCTGTAGTGGTAGCACTGAGTTCTATGGTAGAAAGCAGTACGTGTGCTGCAGTGGTAGCTCTGAGTTCTATGGTAGAAAGCAGTACGTGTGCTGTAGTGGTAGCACTGAGTTCTGCGATAGAAAGCAGTACGTATGCTGTAGTGGTAGCTCTGAGTTCTATGGTAGAAAGCAGTACGTATGTTGCAGTGGAAGCTCTGAGTTCTATGGTAGAAAGCAGTACGTATGCTGTAGTGGTAGCTCTGAGTTCTATGGTAGAAAGCGGTACGTATGCTGTAGTGGTAGCTCTGAGTTTCTATGGTAGTGAAAGCGGGTACGTATGCTGTAGTGGTAGCTCTGAGTTCTATGGTAGAAAGCGGTACGTATGCTGTAGCCTGAAAGGCGTCAGTAGTGAGAGTGAGAGGGACAAGCGTCAGTAGTGAGAGTGAGAGGGACAGGCGTCAGTAGTGAGAGTGAGAGAAATATAGTGTGCGAAATTCACAGAAATATTCAATAGATCACAATATTGTGTTCAAGGTGACACGTATTTGTTGTTTGGTCCATGTAGTAGACCATTTTTGTGCCGACAGGTAATGCCGGCCCTTTCCGCTGGCTGCCACCACAAGTATGGTCACACTTTATGTCAGACCAGTGGGAAACTGTGGTGATACTGTGAGAATCACTGTATCAGTTGTGTAACGAATTCAAATAGTGTAAAAGAGTGTTAACTGGGTGGCAGAGCAGCAGCCGCAGGGTAGGCATCTCCAGCTGTGGTTCAGGGGAGGAGGTCTACACTTGGGGCCGCACAGAAACACAGAGACAGAGACAGAGACTGTCAGGCTGTTACGTAAACCTCATTGCATGTCACAGTCTCACACACATACACACACACACACACACACACACACACACACACACAGTCGAGACAACAGCGGGTGATTGTATACACACTCGAGAGAGGAGTACGTGTGGATTGTGCAAACAACTCAAGAGAGGAGAGTGATTGTGCGTGTTTGTGTGTTTGAGTGTACACACACATGAGAGGAGAGAGTGGTTGCACACACACTAAGAGAGGTGTGTGAGTGCACTTCACAGAGCATACAGGACTCCAACATGGGCTGAGTGCAAATAGCCCTATCTGATTATTCACACTGTTGTGTGTCTTACCGCTGACCACCTGTCCAAACAGCTCCTCAGGTGAGAGGAGTGTGATTGTGTACACACACACCCACACACACACACACACACACACACACACACACACACACACACACACACACACACACACCACACGATGAGGTCTTACCGCTGACCACATGTCCAAACAGCTCCTCGGGCGTGTCTCCGAAGAACGGCACGCACCCACTAGAAAACTCATACAGGATGAGTGCCCATGGCCCACCAGTCCACCGGCTTGCCGTTAGCCCTGACGGCAGAATTCACCTCTGGGGCGATGTACTCAGGGGTGCCACACACCTGACACACACACACACACACACATTATACAACATCTCACATTTTCACAGTAGAAATGGTGCAGGGTTACCATTAGCTTCAGCTAAATGCTGGTCATGCATTACATATCAGTGTTATTTCGATCATTATGTTAATATATTTTGAGTAATTCTGTGTTGACATCTTATAACGAATCCAGCGAATGACTGACTAAAGCCCCGCCCAGCAGACTGGAGATCACAGGTGACTGACTAAAGCCCCGCCCAGCAGACTGGAGATCGCATGTGACTGACTAAAGGCCCGCCCAGCAGACTGGAGATCGCAGGTGACTGACTAAAGCCCCGCCCAGCAGACTGGAGATCACAGGTGAGTGACTAAAGCCCCGCCCAGCAGACTGGAGATCGCAGGTGAGTGACTAAAGCCCCGCCCAGCAGACTGGAGATCACAGGTGAGTGACTAAAGCCCCGCCCAGCAGACTGGAGATCACAGGTGAGTGACTAAAGCCCCGCCCAGCAGACTGGAGATCACAGGTGAGTGGCGCCAGGTGAGGCCTACCTGCTTGTCGATGAACTCCCGCGTGTCCTGCTCCATGTGGCCCTCGTACAGGTTGGTGGTCATGTTCATCAGGCCCACCTTGGACAGCCCGAAGTCAGTCAGCTTGATGTGACCCATGGAGGTGATCAACAAGCTGGAGGAGTACATCAAGAGGAATGACACAATATACATTAATATATGCACACATAGGTATCACAATATACATTAATATGCACACACACACAGGCCTTACAATATACATTAATATATGCACACACAGGCCTTACAATATACATTAATATATGCACACATAGGTATCACAATATACATTAATATGCACACATAGGACTTCATACACTTATGCCAGTGCTGCTCCCTGTCCTCTCTCGCTCGCTCGCTCGTTCTCTCTCACACACACACACACACGATTTTACATTTCTGTCCATAAAGATGAGTTACTGCTTTTCCTATTCACTTTTTTCGTCTAGAACTGTTTTGCTCTGTCACACACACACACACACACACACACACACACACACACACACACACACATTACTCACTTGTCTGGTTTGAGGTCTCGGTGGACGATGCCATAGTTGTGCAGGTACTCCAGAGCCAGCACTGTCTCTGCGAAGTACATGCGCGTCATGTCCACGGGCAGCGGACCCATGTTCTTCAGCAGGTGGGCACAGTCGCCACCTGCAGACAGCACCCAGAGGGCACAGGTTCACAGGTCAGACAGAGGTCACAAATGCTTCACTGGAATGCTCTTTTCTGTCTGACAGGGCGATGGAGATGGCGATGTGTGTGTATTCCCCTCCACATACTCCATGACCATACAAAGGTGTCTGCAGGGTTTTGAGTGAGTGAGTGAGTGAGTGAGTGAGTGAGTGAGTGTGTGGGTGTGTGAGTGAGTGGGTGTGTGAGTGAGTGAGTGAGTGAGTGTGTGTGGCTCTTACCCTCCACATACTCCATGACCATACACAGGTGTCTGCGGGTCTCGAAGGAGCAGAACATGCTGACGACGAAGGGGTTCTCCGCGAAGGTGAGGATGTCTCTCTCCACGAACACCTGTTGAATCTGGTTCCGTAGGATCAGGTTCTGGCGGTTGATCTTCTTCATGGCGAAGCGCTGCCGGGTCTCTTTGTGCCGCACCAGATGGACAGCCCTGGAACCAGGAGGCACGGAGACACGACAGCTTTAAGGCCAATCCAGCAGCTATAGCTATATCCATTGTTTATGTTTATGTTTTATGTTTATGATGAATGTTTGTTTATGTTTTTCTCAATGTTTATTTTCCCCATCTATTTTTATGTTTATATAGACCCTACATGAGAGGGTTATTTAAGCGTCTCCTAACATATCTGGTAGTTATGCTATTCGTCTTTGCTGTCTGAGTGCATGCCTCTGTGATGTGAAAAACTGCATTACCCATAAGCCCCGTTGCTGATGAGTTTGATGGTCTCAAAATCGCTCTCCAGCGGCTTCCTGCGAGTCGGTGTGAGCGGCGAGCGGTTCTGCTGTGGGATGAGAGAGAGAGAGAGAGAGAGCGAGCGAGAGAGACAGAGAGACAGAGAGAGAGAGAGAGAGAGAGAGAGAGCGAGCGAGCGAGCGAGCGAGCGAGAGAGAGAGAGAGAGAGAGAGAGAGAGAGAGAGACCCTGATTATAATGTAAATCCCTTCCTGTTGTGCCCATGGGGCTGAGTGGGAACAGAGAGAGGCTCAGCGCGGCGCGGCGTGGCGCAGTGGGGCTGACTGTGCTGTAACGTGGCGTGTGTTTCTCCACTACTGCTCACCCACGCCACTGCATGGGCATCAGCCCCGCACGTGTACATCTCAGCTGGAGTGAGACCATGTCTCGGAAACATCTCACATACACTTTAAAGAGCAGGTGGAGAGATCTCACATGTGATAGGGCCTCAGATACAGCTCACATAAGGTGGTGTGTGTGTGTGTACATCACTACATCTCAAATGTCACAGTTTAACTAGCATGCTGAGGTCTGTTGAGGTACAGGTGACCTGGAGTCTCCACTGTCTCAGATGTTGAGACCGTGCCTCAGATACGTCTCAAACGCAGTCAGGTATGTCTCACCTCTAAGGACTCCTCGGATTCCACGGTCAGTGATGGGGCGGAGTCGTACTGTTCCAACTGCACCATACCTGCAAAAGGCCAGAGCACACATTTATACACAAGCACGCACGCGCACCCACACACAAACACACGCACACGCCATGCCTGCCAAAGGCCAGAGCACACATTAAGACACACACACACACACACACACACACACACACACACACACACACACACACACACACACATTGACACACACACACACACACACACAATGCCTGCAAAGGCCAGAGCACACATTTGTGCACACATTTACACCTGACAGTCAGTCAGGGACACTGGGCTGGGCTGGACAGGGCTGGACAGAGTGGGTGGGTTTTGAGGTGTGTGAGGAGGTTGTGTGCGTACCATCCAGGGGGTCAGCTCGGTTCAGGCCCAGCTGGTTGATGATGTATCTGGGGATGTCGGTCTTGATGCCCTGGCCCTCTTTGGCGTGGCCCTCGGCGGCCTCCAGCAGATGGTAAAACTCCTCAGGGTCAAACTCCTGCCAATGCCAATCATGCCTCGTTAGTGTCACTCAGACCTACCTCACAGAGACGCTGAGGTCTGACGGGCCTCACACACACACACACACACACACACACACACACACCACACAGACACACCACACAGACACACACCAGGAGTCGCCTTCCTAAGTGGACACACGCACGCACGCACAAACTCACTTTTACGTTTTTTTAAAACACACACACTCTCATGTCTTAAACCCCCCCCCCCCCCCACCCCCACCCACACACACACACACACACACACACACACACACACACACACACAGTGGCGTAGCGGGGGTTTTGGCCGCCCTGTGCGGTAGCCAAATTTGCCGCCCCCCCCACCCTTCAAGGAGGATTTCCTACTGGTGCTATTTTTTGTTATTGTTGTCAATATGGGCTATGCACCACAGGCGGTGTGGACAAACGTATCCACTTTGAGCTGGTTGCTATGGTTACCTAATTATGATAGCTAACTAGCTAGCTAAGGAAACTTAAAATAACTTTAAACGATTTAAATGGAAGAGTTCCATTTACATAAAATGATAGCTAGTTATCTAGCTGATGTTATATAGTCTCCTCGATTTAACTTATACAAACCCTCAAGGTGCCTGTACAACTTTGTATGAACGAGTTCATATTCATGAGTTCATATTGACTCATATTAACACGAAGAGTTCAGCGCACGTATTACCTTACCTATGTGTGTGTAACGAATGCTGATATTAAATATGAAAACAACCAGTAGACACATCTATGTGTATAATGTTCTTCAAAAACTTAGCATACCCTGCTTGAAAATGTTGCAGAGTGCAGTCCAGAAGTAAAATTTAGCACTAAACACAAAGACGTTCCACCAAGATGTTCACACGCGCAGGTCGTGGGAGATTGTTTACAAACTGTCGAACTAATACGTTGCAAACTGGACGCTTGGGAGACCGCGCTACTACAAAACAGCACCATATTCTAAATTCGGCAATTTGGGAAAACAACTATTATCAAAAAAATTAAAATAAAAATCACAAGAAAGTAATACAATTACAGTATTGGCCGCCCCCATTCAATTGGCCGCCCTGTGCGGGCCGCACACCCCGCACACCCCACGCTACGCCACTGCGTATATAATATAAATGTCATGACCGTGTTTAGATTGGAGTGGGGAGAAATGTCTGTCTAACTAGACATGAACACTCTCCTTTACACGCATGCATGCACACACACACACAAACACACACAGTATAAATGTCATGATTGTGTGGGGAAACGTCTCAATCTTACCAGGCACTCCAACAGTCTGGCAGGCCGCGATATGATAATGAGCATCTTCCTCACCAGCTGACTAATGACAGTGACCTCCTCACTCTCAGAGCGCTCAAAGGCCTAGAGAGAGAGGGAGAGAGAGAGAAGGAAGGGGAAAAAAAGAGAGACAGAGAGAGAGAGAGAGAGAGAGGGGAGAGGAAAAGATGGAGAATCGGGTAAGGAGAGAGAGAGAGCGAGAGAGACCAGCAGACAGAGGGAAATTATTTAGTATTAAGCACAACGCCACACTTGATAACATTACATACATGAAACTGAGACGTGAGAGCCAAAATGGCCTGCCTTTGGACACAAAAGCTCTGTTCTGATTTCGTGATTTAAAAAAAGGTGAAGCTGGGTGAGTCCTCCGCCGCCGGGCATGACTCACTCCGTCAGTGGCACCATGGGTGCCCTGAGCAGATTCTGACGCTGTGCCATTCTGACTAAACACTATGCCAGGGGACAGACAGCTAGAAAAACGCTATGGGGACAGACAGCTACCTAACCACTATGGGGACAGACAGCTACCTAAACACTATGGAGACAGACAGCTACATAAACACTATGGGGACAGACAGCTACATAAACGCTACGGGGACAGACAGCTACATAAACGCTACGGGGACAGACAGCTACATAAACGCTACGGGGACAGACAGCTACATAAACGCTACGGGGACAGACAGCTACATAAACGCTATGCCAGGGGACAGACGGGGGGGGGGGGGCATATTAGCTGCAGAACCCATCTGGTCAGAACACAATTGCTTGGATGGGGGGCTGCATTAAACAACTGCTGTTGTCGTCTTGGGTGGCACATTTGCTGTGAAACCCATCTGATCCAAACTCCACATTAGCTCCATTGGGCCCCATCTGACTTACACACCACTGCTGGTAGGAGGGGTGTCATTAGCAGTAGAACCGGTCCGACTGAAACCCTGCTTGCCCCATTAGCTGCCCAGCCCATCTGATTAAAACACGCTTACTGGAATGAGGAACTGTAGCCAGGCCAGATAGAGACACCTAAACAGACTTTGGCGTGACGCGGTTTCACCTCCACTCTCTTTAAGGGTCGCTGGCTCAGCAGACGCCCAGGCGCAGTGAGACTAACCTGAGAGCACCTCACTGATGACGCCGTCTCAGACAGCCGTCAGGAAACCAAAGCTGACAACAGGCAGCCAAAAGGCAAGGAAGTGCATCGGACAAGACAAGAGTGTCGCCAAGCCCACAGTTAGCGTTAGCACTCGCCTGCCTGCACACATTGTGTGTGTGTGTGTGTGTGTGTGTGTGTGTGTGGTGTGAGTGTATGTGAGTGTGTGTATGTGAGTGTGTGGGTGGGGGATTCAGACAGGAACACCCTTAGGACTAAACTGTGCCTGAATCTTACACAAACACACACACAAACAGCAGAGAAGCTTACTCGAGCTAGCATTAGTCATGGCCAACCAAGCTGAAGACAGAAGC
>NC_045161.1:28516201-28528701 GCF_900700415.2 Clupea harengus
CACTGGGTGACCCAGCTGATAGCCATGGCAGCTGGGCCGCAGGAACACTCACTCGCCTGACTCACCCACCGATAGGACACACACAGGAAACAGAAGGAGGTCCAAGTGCGTGTGTGTGTGTGTGTGTGTGTGTGTCTGTGTGAGTGAGTGAGCGACCGAGGGTAAACAGGGTGTGTGCCACTCTCACAACACGCACTTTCAGTGGATCACTGCAGACTGCACAGCACAGACTGGGCTTCAACACAGTGGAGTCGTCTCTCAACACACCAGACACACACACACACACACACATAGTGGAGTCGTCTCTGTGATCCAACACACACAGACACACACACACACATAGTGGAGTCGTCTCTGTGATCCAACACACAGGGACACAGCTCTGCAGTGTACACAGCTCTGTGGTGTAGCACAGTAAAGACTGATCGCTCACGCCGTGCAAAGAGCTCCGCGGTATAATGCAGTCTCTATTGGGCTTTAATGGCATCTGGCCAGAGGGTGGGTACACACACACACACACACACACACACACACACACACACACACACACACACCACACACCACACACACACACACACTAGAGAAGGAGTGAGTGGGTGCGGCGGAGGAAGACAGAAGCGGACCTGGTCCACGTGTGGTACTGATCCTGTGTAGGCTAACAGAGTGCATCATAGGTCATGGCGTTATGAGGATGAGGAGGAGGAAGAGGAGTACAAGAGGGTGTATCTGAGCCTGTACGACAAGTGAGAGGCAGACTAAGGACAAAGAGGTGTGGTTTGTGTGTGTGTGTGTGTGGTGTGAGTGTGTGTGGTGTGAGTGTGTGTGTGTGTGTGTGTGTGTGTGTGTGTGTGTGTGTGTGTGTGTGTGTGTGTGTGTGTGTGTGTGTGTGTGTGTGTGTGGTGTGTGTGTGTGTGTGTGTGTGTGTGTGGTGTGTGTGTGTGTGTTACCTAAGACTGCGTGAGCGTGGACGCATGGCTGGGGAGGGGCGGCCGTCCTCGTCCGTCACACTCTCTGAGCTGCGGAAGTGCTTGAACAGAAAGTGGAGCTCGTCCTGCGTGGGCTGGTAGGGAAGCTGGTGAAGTCGCTCCTGAGACGAGGACGACGACTGGGGGGGAGAACAACAGGTCACTTACACGAAGATTTACAGATACACACACACACACACACACACACACACACACACACACACACACACACACACACACACACACACACTCACTCACTCACGCACAGAAGCTGGTGAAATCGCTCCTGAGATGAGGATGACGACTGGGCAGGAGAGAACATCCGGTCACTAGGGCTGAACGATTAATTGCATTTGCGATAAAAACCCGATATGATAAAACGCGATTTTCTAACCGCAACCTGCGCGATTACAACGTGGTCTAAAAAAAATTAAAAATAAATAAATAATAATAATATTGTATTTAAATATTTAAATCATTCATTACGTTTTGTTGGGGGAAAAAAAAAAAATCGCATATTAAATCGCAATCGCAATATTAGGGGAAAAAAAATTAAAATCGCAATTCGATTATTTTCCCAAATCGTTCAGCCCTACCGGTCACTCACACACAGATTCACACACACACAAATAAACACACACACACACACAAACCATTAAGTTAGGGTACAGAATAAACCATAGTATCCACATTAATGGCACACACACACACACAGCCAGTCAAAGGAGGTCCTATTGTGGCTGAACACACAGGCAGCAGGAGTTGCTCAGTGACTTGGCGAGGAACATTTACATAACAATTCGGACCGCGTTTGTGTTCACAGGGCACACACACACACATTTATAAGGACCAGGGCCTCGTCTTTCTTTTCCGGTTCACGTGTCACGAACAGAGAACAAAAGCCAGAACATCAGCTGCGACATCCCCACTCACTCTCGCACATCCATACTCACTCACACACACACACACACACATCACAGAGGAGGCCATTGTTACTGTGCTGTTCTCCAGCCCTGCAGAGTGTGTGTGTTTGTGTGTGTGTGAGACCCTGACCTCATAAAAACAGTTCTAACAGCTCGTCACACAAAGCCTTGTCTCTCCGCCTTCCGTCACACCACCTGGAGCTGCCACCATTCATCCATTCATCCACCCATTCATTAATTCACCCACCCATCACACAACATCAGGTCATGTTCTGTCACAGTCTGTCCCGTTCGGTTTAACGGCTCATAAATGTTCCCAGGGTGGGGTGGGGGGTGGGGGGGGTTGTGTACCCAGTCAAGGCTGGGGGGGGGGGGTCAGATGTCACTGCTTATTCAAATCATGTTACAGCACAACCTACACACATCAGCCTTTACACTGTAACCCGAGTGGGTCACTCCTCAGCTGATCTTTTAATGTGACCTTATGCACCACACACATGAGCGGTGCTAAATGCCGTCGCTTCTGTACCACATGTACGTGTACGTGTGTGTGTTTGGCAGGGCTCTTTCTGTGTGTGTTCTAGTGTGTGTCCACATGTGTACGTGTGTGTGTGTGTTTGGCAGGGCTGTGTGTGTGTTGTAGTGTAGTGTATGTCCACATGTCTACGTGTGTGTTTGGCAGGGCTATATGTGTGTGTGTGTGTGTGTGTGTGTGTGTGTGTGTGTGTGTGTGTGCGTGTGTGTGTCTTACTGAGACTGTAGAGCTGGGGGGGTTGGTGCCGTAGCCCGACGAGGGGAGAGATGCCAGTGACCATCTCCGTCCTTCCGCTCTGAAAGAGAGAGAGAGAGAAATAGAAAGAAAGAGAGAAAGACAGAAAGGAAAGGTCTGTAGGAGTTCATCAACATCGGGCAGTATGGGAGTACATCCCCACAAGAGAAGGGGTATGTGAGAGGTGCTGGCCTACCTGTCAGGGCGAGCCATATGACTGCAGAGGGGCGGGCGGGCAGACACAGACACACACCCACACACACACACACACACACACACACACACACACACACACACGAGAAAGAGCAGTGTAAGTATCAGTGCTGCAGACTTCAGGTAAAGGCAGTATCTTAGTTACAGCATAGGTTACACTATAAACACACACACACACACACACACACACACACACACACACACACACAGCAATGTTCTACAACTGCAGCTATGCTGGGCATCTTTTCCTAATATGGGCACGTAACTGTCTGTACTCCAATGCCATGTCAGTCGGGCCAAAGGTTGAAAAATCTGTCATTCTAGTTTTGCCAGGGCATGCCCAATGTTGAAGAATCTGTCATTCTAATTGTGCCAGGGCATGCCCACATTTGTTAATTGGTTCATGGCAGCCCTCGATGCCCAGATGCAAGGGTATGTGTCAGCTCTGCCTACACACATAGCCCTAATGAAACTACACAGGCCTCTGCTAATGTAACAGTTATCTATGAAACAATAAATCAAAAATAATGATGTCTGCTCTATAAGATAAACACCATCATTCTAAAAATTGTACGAAAAAAAGGATGTTTGTGGTGGTGGATGCAGCAGTCAGTCTTTATCCCAGTAAAGAGCAGTAACGAAGCACGGGGAACATACTCCACATTCAGCGGTGTAGATCTGAACCACATCTCTACCTCTATCCATATATACTGTTTAAGACACCTCCAAGACATTCAATGCAAACAGGTCTCGCAATCTTTTTTTACTCTCCATGATCCTTTGCCTGAGATGGTTCCCGATGGCCTACCCCCATTCCCATACTATGATTGGTGCATGTCGCTCACACCTCAGTTTGCTTCCTGACCCCAGGTGTCTGAGCGATGCCAGGGTGTGTGGACCTTTGTCACCGGATTACCATTCAGAAGATTAGTGAGAAAATGTTTTTGTGGTCACAGTGGCTGCTGCGTCATGTTTTTCATAGGAATACTTCTCCAGGTTAAACAGAACCAGGCCAGTTCTGGCAGGCTACGCTCCGTTCTGAGTCATCTAGAACCCTAGATAAACCAAGGTCCTTATAATGACTCTGGATATATACACAAATACAAAGGGACAAGCCATTCTTGATGCGTTTGACGTCATTCAGCAGTGATTACTCCTCGAGTGCATTCTGAGGCCACTGTCAGGTCAAACTCAAGCGACAGAGCGTATGGATGAAGCCCTAAACATTTTGTTAAAACCGTCACAGATGGTCTAACTCTAAACACACATTTGTGAGCATGCGCAGTTTATGAATGAGGGCCATTGTTCCCTGCATCTACTGCATTTCTGATTATAACAAACAAAAAAACCTTCAAAACAACATCCCAATCTTTCTAATCAAATGCGAAAGAAAGTGGTCACCCAGAGATGCAACACTACAAGAGAATGTCAACATCTGGCTTAGAGGAGGATCAACCCACCCCCAACTACCCCCACCCTGCCCCCCCAAAAAAACAATCTGTCTACTGTCTACTTAAAACATTGTCCCCTCATCCCTGCCAGCCAGCCACAAGCCGATCATCACCCCCCCCCCTTCCAGCCACCCACAAGCCGATCATCACCCTCCCCACCCCCCCACCCCCGAACACAAACATCAGGACCGACCACATCTACATTCAGAACAGGAAATCCATGACTGCCTGAAAAGCGTCACTACACAAGAGGAACCTTCCGTAGGCTGGTGCCACACGGCACATGAAAGCACTCCCATGACGTGAATGTGTGTGTAGGGGTGTGTGTGTGTGTGTGGATCAGGGCACCTTCGTTTGTCATACCGGGTTTAACCCCCTACATACATACCCAGACACGGAACATGTAGGCTTTCATCAGAGTAGCCAGCCAAGAACGCGCATAAACTAAGAGCGCTGCTATGTAACCACAAGAGGCCGTGACCTGACGTGATGTGATGTGATGGAAGAAGGAACCCTGGCTTCCTGTCTGGCCTATTCCACTGGGCTGGGTGGGGGGTGGGGTGGGTCCGGCAGGGAGGGGGGGTGAACTCTAGCGGCTGTGACTCAATAAGACAGAAGAGGCACCCAACACTTTCTCACACAACCATGAGCTGGGGCATAGTATGGTTTACCTCACCAACACACACTTCCCCCTCAAGACTATCAAGACTATGGCATAGGAGGAAGCCAAACTAACTCACCTGCTTTTTCTCTCCCTCTCTTACACAAACACACACACACACACACACACACACACACACACACACACACTATGCTGGGTAGAGCTCTTGCTCGAGTTTAGGTTAAGCCTTGAGATTCACAGTGGTCTGACATCACTTCAACAATTCAGTTTTTTCAGACACACCCATAGAGAGAGTAAACACACTCACAGAATAAACACACACACACACACACACACACTCTGGGTGGTGCCCTTTTCCGTGTTGCGTCGGCACTAATCTGCCACCCTGGCAGATGGCTCAGGGAAGCTGTTTAGACGGCACTTATTCACAGGGACCGGCCCCTAAGCAGTCTGTCCTTAGACAAAATACTAGGACAGAACACAGCACCTGAGGGGATTGTGTGTGTGTGTGTGTGTGTGTGTGTGTGTTAGACGGCATTTATTCACATGGACCATCTCCTAAACTGTCTGTCCTCAGACAAAACCCTAGGACACAACACTCCACCTGAGGGGAGTGTGTGTGTGTGTGTGTGCATGTGTGTGTGTATAGGGGTGCAGTGGGAGGGTGAAGGAGTAGTGTGTGTGTGTGTGTGTGCGTGTGTGTGTGTGTGTGTGTGTGTGTGTGTGTGTGTGTGTGTATAGGGGTGCAGTGGGAGGGTGAAGGAGTAGTGTGTGTGTGTGTGTATAGGGGTGCAATGGGAGGGTGAAGGAGTAATGGTGTGTGTTTACCTGCGAGCGAAGGGGAAGTTGACAGAGGTACTGGTGGACACATTCCTTGGGCTATCCAACGGACTACTGGCTGCTGGGGGAAACAATGCACACCCGTCAGAGAAAGAAATTATATATATACACACACATATGTATACACACGTATACACACGTATACACACACACACACACACACACACACACACACACACACACACACACACACACACACACACACACATATATATATATATACACACACACACACACACACACATCAGCAACACGCACACACATATAATAGACTGAAATTTTAGCAACAAATCACAGATATCAGATAATGACATGGGTATGTTAGCACCAACACAGACACATTTCAGAGAATTAAATGAGTATGTTAGTAAAGAACAACAGACTTATTTTCACTGGAGCTGTGAGGACACCGTTGAGTGTGTGTGTGTGTGTGTGTGTGTGTGTGTGTGTATGCATCCCTGAGTGAGTGAGTGAGTGAGTGAAAGAGTGTGTGATGTAACCAAGAGTTGTGTTAAAGAGAACACGACCCGTGCTAACGACTCTTCAGAGCTGTACATGGCTGATTCTCTCCTCCAGCGCACAAACACCCTTATGTGAGAGGCCTGCTACTGAACGTGTGTGTGTGTGTGCATCTCTGAGTGAGTGAGCATGGCTGATTCTCTCCTCCAGTGCTGAAACTGGCGGCCGAGCGCACAAACACCCTCATCCTTATGTGAGAGGCCTGCTTCTGAACGCCCGGCGGTAAACACAAGCTCAGGCACTAATTGCATGCCGAAATGAAATGAGCTGGAACATGATTGCACTTGAGCTGTGAATGTACGTGTGTGTGTGTGTGTGTGTGTGTGCGTGCGTGAGTGCGCAACTGCATGAGCACCTGTTCCTCACTAAACAGTGAGGAGAGAAGCTCATATTATTGGCACCACATCAATCACGAAAGACAATAAATTTATTCTCCACAAGAGTGAGTGTACCATGAGATTTTCAACATGCTCTACCTTACCCACCTCAATAAGCAATATCACAAAAGTACTTACTGCCCAATGCCATGCTTTCCATCGGCTCAGTTAATTAAAGGAGGGGTCACAGTAGACACAAAGACTCTTTAATGGTGCCCTGTTTTGCACTAAAGGGGCTATTCCGTCCCCCCTCTCAGCCCAACACCTTCTCTCTGTTTGGTGCTGTCGATTCTGCGGCTGTCTTAGGGCACAAGATGACTACACTACTTTCTGACGTCACTTCCTCCCTGTGAGTGTATGTCCTGGGGCACGTTCCATCTCCAAATGGATGTGCACTGTTTTGCTATGGTCTCCGGGTTGAATGAGATGTTTCCTTGAAGCAGTGTGAACGTTTTCTCTTGATTAGTTGGTGTGTCAGAGGGGTTACCCAATCAGCAGCGATGTGTGTATAAACCTGACCGTATTAAAAAGGCAGTGTGCATAATGGATCTAACTAAACTAATGCAAGATAGGAATAAAAACTTTGGGAAAAATGAAACACCTATTTAAACCGATTTCATCTGCTTCCAAAGATTCCTCGAAAAGAACGCAAAGAATGGCCTTCTTGGCTGTGTTTGCAAAACACAACAGGGTGATCAACGCACCACTATTTCAGTGTAAATAAACACTTTGCTATGTGTTGTCATTGTTGAACGCAGCCCTGATGTTCAGCTTCCTGTTGACTCTACAGGGTGATTGACTGATGAGGTCACGTGATGCTGCTGCACTGTGAAGGGTGTTGTTGTTAATGACATGATGGCAACGCGTGGCCTTCAGGAGTGCCTTACCTGTGTGGACGGAGAGAGGGGACAGGGGACGGGACAGCGTGGGTGACGGTGTCCCCACTCCCAGGCTCTTCCTGTTGCTGCTACGGCAACTGCAAACAACAAAAGAGAAACAAACATCCATCACACAACGTAAGACGGCGGCCGTGTCACTGCTCATGTTGGACAGAGACGCATCAAAAACAGGCCCTGCGCTGTTCTCTTAAGTATCCCGTCCCATACTCAGCATTGAGTGGCGCCTGGCGTCGAGAACCATGCCTGCGTCGTGTTTTTACTTCACAGCAGCTTCAGGGGACAGGCTGTTCCGCTGGCGTTCGTGTCCCTCAAGCACACTAATCCCCTGCTCCTCACACGCAGCTGCTGGACGCTGCTGGAAAGACTGACCTGCTGTGAGACCAGTGAGCACGAGCACACGACACAGCGGGACCAGTGTTTCGGGGTCAGCCTTAATAACACACACTAATTAATGGTCTGTGGCCAGATCTGAGCACATTTAATTGGAAACCCCCCTCATGTTTGTTATGGTCTTTGCCGCCTAAAATATGACTGAACTCAAAATGTCTCGCTGCAGCTACGGGATGGAGGACAGTTGATTTTGAGAGCCCGGGGTGGACAGAGTGAGGATGAAGCAAAACATACAGAACAACACTACAACCCACCCAAATGAAGGATCCCGCTTAGGGCTACAGAACAGCGCTAACTGAAGAGCCCATTTCGATCCCTCACTGAAGAGCCCATTTCGAACCTTGGAACAGCATTATTACAGACTACCGCAGACTGAGGACCCTGTTTGCGGGCTGTATAACAGTGCTTGCCCCACACTGGGGATTCCCTGTGAGACAACAGAGTAGCGTTTTTTTTCTTTACTTTCTTAACTTCTCTTCCTAACTATTTTACACACTGATATATTTGGGACACCTTACTAATAGTCGTTACTGCAGCCTTGATTGCTTGTGGTGCAATCTAAGCGGTCGACCCGGGTTCGATTCCTGACCACTGCAGGATGCCTTTGCAAGTCTCTTTGTGTCTGCCAAATACAAGACATTTGCCCCTATTTGCTGTCATGCTGGATGTAAAACCACTAAACAATTTTTGGGGGCGCCAAAAAGTTTAAGATTTTATTAATTCGAAACTGACACCATCGCTCAGCCTGCTGTTATCTGCAAGGTGTCTGTGTCAACATGCTTTCCTGCGCCCCAAGACCCAGCAGGCGGGCACACTAGGAACATCCCAACCTGCCTCCCTGCCAGTGGCCAGTGCAGCAGCCAAAGGCTTGGAGAGGTTAATGGAGATTATGGTTACTTCCCTGTCTATCAAGCAAAAGAAAGGGCACAGTTCAACCGTTCATGGCCGCATTAGCTGGACCTACGGATGTCCAGGGAGTCAATGACAGCCTGTCCTTACCCACGCACACACACACACACACACACACACACACACGCACGCACAGTGGGCTATGGCAACGACCACATGTGCCACAGGGCTACATCTGTACCCAAAAAAAGAGATCACATTCAAGACGTAAACAATGTTTTTGAAAAGCGAAGGGAGGAGCCGCCGTACAGTTCCTCAGATTGTGGAGCATATGAACATACCCCGAGCACAGATTAAGCCCAAACCATGGCCAACAGGAATCACCCTGACTGATCCACAAGTCTTCACGGAGTAGGATGCAGGCTGACTGATAGCTGTAATTACAATTTAGGTGTGGAATATTGGTAACTTCTATTCTACAAGTTCTGTGGACAGGGTGGATTCGATTTTTAATCGAATTTTGCAACATATCCGCTCCGAACAAACGACAATGATCCTGGACACATGTCAATACTACAAGTCTCGGAACAACAGTGCACAGGAAAATAAAGTACCCTCTTCATCTAATATTTTATGCTTGTTTATGGTTATTTGATTAGCCACGACATCATCTCGCCTGAAACAAGCAAGCCTCCGCAGCCTTCGATTAAACTATGTGTTTAGTAGCTACATAATTGCTTGGTTTACATCTAACGTTAAACTTCGTATAGTTCACACAAAGACAACATCGGCGGGAACGAGGCGGGTGAGTTAACAGTTGGCGTTAGCCAGCAGACCAGTTGTAAAGGTTGACTGGTTCAGAGAGACCACTTGTTTGTTATAAAGCAAATGTTGATAAGCATAAAACCCAGTTGCAAGGTGGCTAACGTTACAGTTATTTCAGCATATGAAACAGCAGTTCACGAAATAATACATAGCCGTTATATTAACTTAGCCTTTACCTTTTTGATCGCTTCAGCATTGCCCCCATAACAAAATGAGATTTGTGACTTGGCAATGCAGTCCAGTTACTTGGATCAGACATTGTGGAGATGTTCCGATAAACCCAAGAAAAAGAAAAAAAAATCCTATACGAAGACAACAGGAGAGTTGTCCCCTCTTGGTCGTGTGACGAACATAACTGTTTTAACCCAGCGTTTCATGACGATAACTGTTTTGAGCCAGCTAACGTTACAGTTTGCTGCGACTGTGCTGGGTTTAGAGCTAACGTTAACGCTAGCCAGAGGATTTCAATAAGTTATACGAGTTGACTAGCATCAGTAGGTTGACACCAGACTGCAATTACTTCTACTTTTACCGCCTCCATGTAGACGTAACGTCTTACTGTAGTCACCAGCATGTTTCTTTGCTGAAAAGACCTGCAAAATTCCAGTTCTCGGTAATTACATCTTCTACAGACCGTACTCCGTGGTACCACTTCTATTACACTACCTATCGATAGCTACTTCCATCATCTCAAAGTTTCAGTTGCATTGTGATGGTGCGCTAACAACATCGTTGGAATGTACCACTCTCTCCGAAAGGGTGGGATTACAGACTTCCTTTTCGAGGTTGAAATGGTTCAATCCATTGACTCCACAAATCCTTCTAGGTTGTGAGGAATAAACATTGAATTACATACATATTGTATACATCTGTAGAAAATCAACCTAGAGCAGTGTTTTCCAAACCTTTCATGACAGTCTCCCATTTGACAATGAGAAAAAAGTGCCCCCCAATTTAATTTTATCATGCAGTTAAACATTTAATAAATCAGATGTTTGTCAGTGGTTGCGTAGATTTTCTTTAACCTTGTTTCCACATTTGTACAGTTAAACATTTTCAATTTCATTTTATCAATCAGTTAAACATTTTTTTTTTTTATAAGAACTCTTGTTTACAACGGATCAAATGTGGTTTTATGATTGGCAATGCACATTGTTCTATTCTTTGGATTTAGATATGTTAGGCGCATGTCTGTTGCACTAATAGCCTAATTAGGCTAGCTAGCTATTCCTTCTTACACATAGGCAAATAGTTGTCCCTGACCATATTATATAAGTACAAAATAGGCTTGGCTCTAACAAATAGATTAGTTCCAGGCTACTATGCTGCAAGGGCACTGTCATACTTAATTTGACCACTAGTTGGATGATTAGGGTTGTCATTCCGTTTTTTAACCCCCTTTGCTATAACTGAGCCCTCCTGGGGAGCCGACCCACACTTTTGCAACCGCTGACCTAGAGTTAGAGTAATTTCAGGTCTTCATGTCAGTCTAAAGAGGTCCATAATCTACACTGCATGGCATCTTCCAGGTCCCTGAAACCTTCAGGATTTATCTTGCTTTTATAATGACCTTAATGTTGTGGATGTTAAAGCATATTTGATCTAGACATTATATTGTGCTGCATAGGCTTACTACATTGTAGGTAGGCTACTACCGGTACAGGTAGGCCTTCTGCAGACTACGCCTACAAATAATATATTGTTTCATGTGTTTACATCTCCCTCAACATTACTATTACAGAGTCAACACTCCTGCACTGTAGATAAGCCAAGCTCTCTATCATACTTTTCCACCTGCAGCATTTGGTTGGCATCACTAGACCGCATTTCACACTTCTCCTTTTGGTTTCAAGTTAGAGCAGCAAATACTCCAGTGAAATCAGAGATGTAAGATGCCTCTACGTGGTGCGCAAAGTGAATCTCTCATGGGTCTATATTAATTGACTAAACTTTTTTGTACACAAAAGTCTGTTATAATCCATTCACTGATATATAGCCTACAGGTGTTACTGGGATACTTCTCTGACTCTTGCGCTTCCTTTTTCGAAAAATAAAAATAGATATCACCACATTACACTATTCTAACTGCATCACAATTGTCAAGACGACCAAAACACACAAAATGATTAGCCAACCCCATTTCAGGCTATTTCAACACAGATCTTAAAGAATGCAAGCGCCACCTATAGGCCAAACAAGCAATAACCTGAGGCCACAGCGGAGGAGGGGGAAATCAGGCGAAACCCTCCACACACACACACGCACACGACGAAACCCGCCGAGGTAAATTCCACCCTTAACAAAAGACCCCCCATCCCCCTTTTACAGAGCACAGCTTACATAATCTGACAGGAAATCAGTCTGTATTCAGTCTCTCTTGCTGTAATACCTTGTACTGTCTAATACTGGGTACCTGAAACTATGGCCCCGTGTGACACGCTGAATGGCCTGCTTAGGGTGTGTTTCTGTTTGGTTTCATAATTGTTGCCCTTAAAAGACACTTACCAAAACTAGAACTCACTGAACAATAGTGCACAGGAAAAAGAAGCATCCTCTTCATCTCATATGTGATTCTTGGTTGTGTCTATTTGATTAGCATCATTAATTTGCAGACACATTATCCCCAACTGCATCCAGATATTCACACCAGTGTGGATGAAACCTGGGGGGGGGGGGGGGGGGGGGCTGCTAGTCAGACCGGAAATGGCTGTGGTTTCTGTTGCAGTGCATGGGTTGGCCTTGTCTGCTCACACCTTTGACCTGCTTCATGGGGTAGCTTAGAGAGCTGGGATCTGGTGTGTATTGTCAGTGATATCCCTAACATGTCCATCAGAGGTAACACACACACACACACACAC
>NC_045161.1:28533701-28549896 GCF_900700415.2 Clupea harengus
GTCCTGATGCTGCGGCGGAGCGCCCTGGGCGTCTCTCTCTCTCGCTCGCTCGCTCGCTCCCTCTGAGGGCAGCATCCACTCCTCCGCTGCGCCCGTCAAGCGCCTGGTGGGCCAGAGCGAGGAGCATCGAAGCGAACGCTGCACCCACTCCACTGGCACGAGAGCAACACAACCAGCAGCTTCACAGAGGCAGGGCAGGGAGTGGCACCGTGCCAGCCTGCCCTTAGGAGGCAGCCTCTGAAACAGATCCAGGCCAGACATGGGCCAGAACAGGACAGAGCAGGGCCAGAGTTAGGGGCTATTTGACAAACACTTGAGTTGAGGTTTGGGAAGGGGAGGGAAGATGTTTTCGTCAGCAAAGAGAGAGATAACCTGGCAGTGATTCTCCAGCACATATCCCCCACAGAAAACATGTTCTGCGCAGAAAGGACCAACAGTAAAGCATTACCATCTCAACACAAATCTGCAACAAAAAAGGCCACCTTTTTATAAATAAACACGGGCCATGAAAACCATGAACTTACACAAGACAGGATATGGGCAGCTGCCCAGAGCCCACACAGCCCCGCATAGTAGACGGATCTCTAATCCCCATGGCAGATGCCTAAAGACACTGGCTCATGACCACAGACCCTGCATGGTCTCAGGTCTCTAATGACATTGCACACAGACCACATTCATGCAATGCATTCTGTTCTGCGCACAATTTGCAACCTAATCTTTAAATGCAATACATTAAAGTCACAGTAATGTATTTACTACTGAAGAGGGATATAGGTAATGCACAAATGTGCTAACTAAAATATCAATCTCTTTATGATCGTGATCTGGTCTAGCTTTCACTCCAGAAGAGCTAAGGCTCCATGGGTCCATGCTCTGATAAACATGCACAACAGTATGCAAATGAGCACATCTGAGCGACACATTGCTTAAAACGTGCGCATGTCTTCATACTGTAAATGCCACGCACCTTTGTTTATCATCACAGCAGGTCTGTATTAGAAGAGACACTGTCTGACACAACATATTATCTCCATACTCATTTCATAACATAAAAAAATCCACCACAAAAATAACCACAAAAAAAAAACATGTTTTTTCTACAATGGATTTTATTTAGTGTCCGCTTTTTTCCACATCTATGACACTTATTCTCTTCTTAAAATATATTCTTATGTGTTATAGAAGTCATTTTGTAATTATTTGTATCTGTAAAAGTTGATGTATGCCTGTTTATTGTTAGCAGCACTAAACCCGACGACTCTACTAAATTGTTCGCTAGTTGGTGCGCGTTTTCAGAGAGCACTTCCTAATCTACTCTCTCACGATGCGAGGGACTTCCCTTCTCTCCGACGCCCTCCGCAGCCAGTTATTTATAATGCAAATCAGAGGGTTACCCCGTCAGCGAGATTGCTCCTATAATATTTAAAGCATGCCAAACTTACTCCAATGTCAGGGAAGGAATCTTCAGTTTATCTCTCCGCGATTTCATCCCTTCTGGAGAGTGCGAGTGAATCGCTGCGCTCTCAAACTGGTTGCACCTCAGTCACGGCGCGGCAGAGAGGAATTCTCCAGGCGTTCAGCTCTCATCATGAACACTATACATATCTGCCAACAAACGCCCCGAGATGTATTGCTCTGGTGCCTCGACCTTAAAAGCATAACACCTCGAAGTCTCTTGGCGAGTTTACCAAGTTCAAGCGAAGAACTATCTTTAAGTTAGGAGTGGACACACGGCACAGCAACATGAATCAGCCAACTGTACGAAATCAGCGAGGCATCGATAGGTGACAATGCTTTAACGATGATGTAGGCTCGTCGCCACTCCCATGCGACTGGCGGGGAGGTGGAAGCTGGGCGAGCACTGAGCAATGTAATCAATCGCTTTTCCAGTCAGTGCAAAAGCAAAACGAAATGCTGTTTCAAACGCGCTGGTGTATTTTCAGCAGTATGTAACGCACCCACACTGTTCTTATACCTCCTCCTACTCTCTCACTCTCTCTCTCTCTCTCTGCATCATATGTATATGTGAGCGATGGTTATTTGCAATGCAAGGAAAAAGTATTGACTTTTCCTCTGTGCTCAAAAGTGTAGTGGTGTGCACCACATCCAGCCCACTCTCTGTTCATCAGCAGTGCAAACCGCCAGTGTGCCAGTTAGCAGCTGGCACTGGCCCTCATCTGGGCCTCATCTGGGATTCATCTGGACCGTATCTGGCCCTCATCTGGCCCTCATCTGGACCGCATCTGGCCCTCATCTGGCCCGCATCTGGGCCTCATCTGGGCCTCATCTGGCCTGCTTCAGCACAGAGCATGAGCTGCTACCTGTGGTTAGACGCCGTTGGCGTTGGGTGGGAGTTAGGAAAAAGGCTGTCCCAGTTATTCTCCACAAGGCAGTCCCTGGCAGCCCTGAGAGGGACACGCTGTACTTTTGGCCAAATGGTCAGACTTCTTCTCTGCTGGCGTAACCCAACAACACCCAGTCTGACTGCTCAGGTCACAGTACGCACTGAGGAGGCATGGAGAGGAAACTGATTTCAACAGATGTACTCAGTTCATACAACATTTTACCACTGTATTCAGTGACATAATTACATTAATTTAGGTTTGAAACAAAACTTACATACATACACACACACACACACACACACACAAAAACACATGCACGCGCACACACACATACATACACACACACACATACACACACACGCACACTCACAGCAGTACTACTGGTTGCTAAGGCAGTGGAGAGGGATAGCAGCAGTTGCTGGGGGCTGGAGCGTGCCGATGGAAGTCGGCTACAGGGAGGCCAGTGTGTGTGTGTAGGACTCAGGAGGATCAGATAATATCACGGGAGAGACACAGGCATGTCACCCACAGGAACCACAAAGGCACGAGTGACACCTGTCATCTGCTCAGGGCCACAGGCACAGAGTGTGGCAGAGAAGGGAAGCCCTCGCTTTGCACGAGTGAAACAGCTCACTCTGCACCTGGCACAGACTCATACACCAGATCAATACAACATTCACCAGATCAACACCACATTCACCAGATCAACACCACATTCACCAGATCAACACCACATAAACCAGATCAACACCACATAAACCAGATCAACACCACATAAACCAGATCAACACCGCATTCACCAGATCAACAATATACACACCAAACATGAACACAGATCTCCTCTCACTAGCATTAAGACTGGAATGACAGAGTGACTGCTGAGAGAGAGATGTGAGAAGAGGGTGGGGTGGAGGGAGAGATGGGGGGGGGGACTTTTAATGTAGATTCGATTCAACAGTGACCAGTCGAAGAAGGCAAATACTGCATACACCAGATCAACACCAAATACACCAGATTGGGGCCGCATCGACCCGAGATCAGCACCAAATACACCAGATTGGGGCCGCATCGACCCGAGATCAGCACCAAATACACCAGATTGGGGCCGCATCGACCCGAGATCAGCACCAAATACACCAGATTGGGGCCGCATCGACCCGAGATCAGCACCAAATACACCAGACTGGGGCTGCATCGACCCGGGATCAGCACCAAATACACCAGACTGGGGCCACCTCGACCCGAGATCAGCACCAGATTCCTAACTGATAGCTGACTGTGGAGTGGATTTGGAGCGACTTTGGGCCTGATATCACTGGTGGTTCTGGTCCATCAGCACCAGAGCTCTAGATTGTCGTTGATTCAAGAGTGGATCTAGAAAGGATCAGGCCTTGATATGATTTGGATCTGGCAGATTGCTACCGGATCCTCAGATGCTCGCTGAGTGAAATACATCTGGCCACGCTCCAGCACCAGAGTTTGCTCTAAGGAAGGAGGCTGTTTAATAGCTTCGGTTGGTGGTTTGCTGCATGACCTCCAGCAGGAAAACATTTAATCTAAACTGTTTAATATAAGAGACGCGCGCTATGCTAATGTCTGACTCACGGTCTCTGGCGGAGAACAAAGGTGCAGCAAACAAACCGTGGGCTTCCCCCTCTCTCTCTCTCCCTGCCTCTCTCCCTCTCTCCCTCTCTCTCTCTCTCCCTCCCTCTCTCCCTCCCTCTCTCTCTCCCTGCTCTAATTCCGAGGAGCTTGTTGCTACAGGATAGTAGCAAGAACTGAGATCCTCTGGTATCCATGGTTACGAGGACTTACCTTCCACTGTTGTTTTTTTTTTCTTTTTTTCTCTTCACCAATTTAGCCCGAGCATCATACCAGAGCAGAGACTGATATGCTGCTTGGATACAGCACAGTGCTACACATGTGTAACGTGGATACAGCACAGTGCTACACATGTGTAGCGTGGATACAGCACAGTGCTACACATACTATGTAGCGTGGATACAGCACAATGCTACACATGTGTAACGTGGATACAGCACAGTGCTACACATGTGTAGCGTGGATACAGCACAGTGCTACACATGTGTAGCGTGGATACAGCACAATGCTACACATGTGTAGCGTGGATACAGCACAATGCTACACATGTGTAACGTGGATACAGCACAATGCTACACATGTGTAACGTGGATACAGCACAATGCCTCACATCACGAGACAACAGACAGACACAAAACAGTGCTACACAATGTCAATCTGCAAACACACACACAAAACACCCACTATGATTCGTATTAGCAGCCTGGTTACAATGCAACAGTACACAGGAATCTTCAGTACACAGTACAACAGTGCAGTCTGGATACCCACCCCCACCCATGCCAATACACAATACTGAACACCAGATGCCTAGACACAATACTTAACACCAGATGTAGACTCAAAACTAAACACCAGAGGCCTAGACTCAATACTAAACACCAGATGTAGACTCAATACTAAACACTAGAGGCCTAGACTCAATACTAAACACCAGAGGCCTAGACTCAATACTAAACACCAGATGTAGACTCAATACTAAACACCAGAGGCCTAGACTCAATACTAAACACCAGAGGCCTAGACTCAATACTAAACACCAGAGGCCTAGACTCAATACTAAACACCAGATGTAGACTCAATACTAAACACCAGAGGCCTAGACTCAATACTAAACACCAGAGGCCTAGACTCAATACTAAACACCAGAGGCCTAGACTCAATACTAAACACCAGATGTAGACTCAAAACTAAACACCAGAGGCCTAGACTCAATACTAAACACCAGATGTAGACTCAATACTAAACACTAGAGGCCTAGACTCAATACTAAACACCAGAGGCCTAGACTCAATACTAAACACCAGAGGCCTAGACTCAATACTAAACACCAGATGTAGACTCAATACTAAACACCAGAGGCCTAGACTCAATACTAAACACCAGAGGCCTAGACTCAATACTAAACACCAGAGGCCTAGACTCAATACTAAACACCAGAGGCCTAGACTCAATACTAAACACCAGATGTAGACTCAATACTAAACACCAGAGGCCTAGACTCAATACTAAACACCAGAGGCCTAGACTCAATACTAAACACCAGAGGCCTAGACTCAATACTAAACACCAGAGGCCTAGACACAATACCAAACATGAAGAGACATTATCTGATGATGGATTTCTATGACCGCTCTTGTCTGTGTATAAGAAATGTTCACTTCAGAAGAGTGGCAGTGTTCTGTTTGATGAAATTGGAGTAACTGTGGCCCAGTCATCAATTACATGTATTTTACTACAGGTTAGTGGAAGTACATTATAGACAGGAAACCTGCAAACAAAAGTAGCCACAGGTATGTATTACATAATGCTGGGTTATAACAGTCTTTATAACAAAATATAATAATTACTTACAAACTGGGTCTTCTCTGCAGGCTCAGCTCCTTCTGGAACACAAAACAGCATTATGAGGTTATGAGTGACAAATTACTGAGATGGTAAATGTCAAGAACTTTTATCGTCTGCACATAGCAGACATGTCCACTAGATGGCGCTAATGTAACATAGAGGAACAGTGCAGCGACATTAAAAGCAGGCTACACCCACGGAAAACAAAGGGTAGAATGGAAAAATGAATTGTTTTTGTTGTTCTGTCTGCACTCAGAGAGATGCACAGGAGAATCAGAAACACAAAATTGTGTGTGAGTGCAGTTTGAATGTCACAAATTAGCTCACAGAGCTTTTGATAAGACTACAATAAAATCTCACTTGAAGCTGTGCTCTTGGGGTCTTTAAAGAGAGCTACTGACTTAAACACGCCTCAAGCAATAGGGTAATATTATCATGGCAAACGTGTCCACCCAGTAGCCCAGTGTGACAGCACAGGCTCGCTGTCTCACTAAGAGGGCTATAAGCAGCAGGAGTATTACATGCTACACGTCACGGAAGCAAATCAGACGTAAAAGACAACAGAAAGGTATTACTGACACGAGAATTGTCTCGTTTGAAGAAGGAGTGAACAATCTGATGAGAACGCAGTCATGAGTACAGGAAACCCACACAGCAGCTACAGTCACTCACGGCCTCCCAGGGGTAGCGGACATGTGGAAAGAGTTGTTTTGCTCTCAGAGGCTGATGTCAGTTTCAGAGCCTCACTGGTGCTTTTAAGTCCTGGGTCACCGCTCTGAGGTCACAGCCCGCAACGCTGCAAAGCAGTAGCGCAGCGATGCACTGGGGTTTCAGGCAGCTCGAGAACACACGTGGCGCCAATGCATGTAGCTGTGCAGGTATGGCACCACACTCAAGCTTGGCTTTGCAAGCTGAAGCACTGGCATGCGGTGCAAGCTGTGCAAACCAGCACACTTTAAACCACAGTGCATGAGGGCTTCAAATGTGTCCATAAATGGGGCATTTTTGGCCTAACCCCCCCCCCCCCCCCCCCCCCTAGCCCCAACACACACACACACACACACACACACACACACGCAGACATTCACACACAGAGACACAAATAAACTGTACAATGCCTTCAGCTCAGTTTCTGCTAAGTTTCCGATAGTTGCAATGCAATTACTTCATCAGCAGCACCCGCCAAAGAGTACACTATAATCCCACTGTGGCTAGTTACTACCTTTGTGATTACTGTGTTGTGAGTAGCCGGAATAAATCCTGCTATGCCAGTAATGTTAAGAGTATTGAGATGAGTGGCTGTATCAAGCTGAGATGGCATCGCCTCTGAATCACACGTATGTGGAGCGGTTCGTGAACTAACGTTGTTGAAGATTGAAACATTTCTCTGCAGGTCATCCCAGAAACAAAGTAACAACACACCAAGCCCTTTTACTGCAGTATGACTGGGACGTGAGTTAGTGGCCACTGAGGAGAACGTGTGGTGTTGCTGAGAGGTGAAGAGCCAAGATGGCCGGAGCCTGCAGGAGCATGTCTGTTCTCAAAGGTGTTAGGGCGTGGGGTTTACACACCGCACAGCTCTGCACGCCAATGAACTCCGTTTACACACTGCACAGCTCTGCAAGCCAATGAACTCCATTTCGCATGCAGCTCTTTGTAACTGTTGGGATCACATGGAGTTTAGCAAAGCCATGCCTTCAGTGATTAGATGTGTTGAGTAGTTTCAGACGAGACAAAGCCATGCATCCAGTGATTAGATGTGTTGAGTAGTTTCAGACGAGTGAAAGATGTCCTGTCCCAGAGAATAGCTGAGTCATGTCCATACAGGAACAGTCCTGTCCAAGAGAATAGCTGAGTCATGTCCAGACAGGAACAATTGCTCGACAGTGAGATGCCATTGAAGCTGCCATCTCTGTCTCTTAAATGCCCTTAGATATTTCTTTCTCTTTCACTATCTCTTTTCCCCTCTCTCGCAGAGAAGGGTACAACCCATTTTGCTGCTGCTCCTGTAACCCAACTGGTAGAGCAAGGAGCTCACATCAACAGGGTCATTGGGTTTGCTCATGCGGATAAAGATGGACACTGCACTGCTAGAAGTTACTTTTGATAGAAGTGGCTGCTAAATAAATACATATAGATATCTCATAGTTGTACTCGTATGTCCACTCAGATGCCCCTGAGAGAGAGTGAGAAAGAGAGTATGGTGAAATCAGGACTTTGTTACAGACAGACAGCTTGTGCTAAAAACAGGAGTTTGTTAAAGAGAGAGTATGTGTGTGGAAAATGAAGAGTTTGTTGGTACTGAAAGAGAGAGAGAGAGAGAGAGAGAGAGAGAGAAAGAGAGAGAGAGAAAGAGAGAGAGAGATTAGTGAGTAAGTCTCACTGTGTTTCCCACAGTTTGTTTTTCCTGGCATGGGTTCGCTCTCAGAACTTGGATGTCCCCCAGGAAAAAGACAAGCATGTGAACTGAGCTTTGCAGCCATAGCAACAGATGCTGATGCAACTAGTACTTCAAGAAAGAGTCATCAAACACCAGATGGGCTCAACAAACCTCGACGAGAGAGAAAGAGAGGCCAGGTAACACCAGGTAACACCAGTGGGTCAGATACAACTGTTAAACTGCTATACCTGAAGCTAGACTTGCACATTCATTCCCTCCTGGTTACAGCCACTATGTTATGCTGTTGTGACATATTTTTATCTGTTCTGAATGCTCCCTTTTTCCCCACCACCGGTGCCGGTGTCATTCAGCAAATTCAAAGTTCTTTGGACGGGTCTACCAACCAGCACAACAATGAAAGTGAAACCTGCAGTGGTACGCTTCTTTCCAATGCAACATACTTTACAGATATATACTGTATCTCCACCAGTGTGTGTGTGTGCTGCCTGGGGATTGTGGTCATCATTTTTCTATCAGTTTAGTCCCAGAGCAACACAATTGTGCATCCTCCAGTTCAAAGCTGCTTTAACAGCTATGGACCACAGTGACGGGCAGAGCTGCCCATCATCATCTCAGACTGCTGAGTGGATCGTTTGCCTGTGGACTGAAGATGCATTTTCCTCACAGTTTTTTCAGTTCTTGAAACGAAGAATTTGTTCAATGTTTCTGTCTTCCATGTGTTCAGTAACACATTTCACACACCCATTTACGTTACTGTCCCCGATGCAATGTTTCTGTCTTTTTTTGTGTGTTCGGTAACACATCTCACAAACTCATTTACGTAACTGTCCCCGATGCCAGCTCTGCTTCTGGCCCCTAGCACCTCCCGAGCTGAGAGACCAGGTAGATGGTATGGTCGGAGTGGGGCACTGAGACCAGGTAGATGGTATGGTCGGAGTGGGGCACTGAGACCAGGTAGATGGTATGGTCGGAGTGGGGCAGTGAGCCATGTACAGTATTTCGCTGTGGATGGGCCCACCTAGCCTTGCTCTAGTTGCACACACCTAGCCAATCAGCCCTGCCCTCCTGAGCCTGTGACCCTGTGACCCTGTGGTTCAGCTGGTAGACTGAGGTGCTGACAACACCAAGATCATAAGTTCACTACCCTTACTGCTACAAGTGAATACTACTGCACTGTGGGTTGTTTGGGATATAAATATACATACATACAGTATATATGAATAACTATAGATCTACGCCTGAGTTTAGCCAGGTTAAATATACATACATATATATGAATAACTATAGATCTACGTTGAGTATAGCCAGGTTAAATATACATACATATATATGAATAACTATAGATCTACGCCTGAGTATAGCCAGGTTAAATATACATACATATATATGAATAACTATAGATCTACGTTGAGTATAGCCAGGTTATGTGACACAGCTTGGTTTGAGCTGTTCAACAGCAGAGAAGGGCGAAGCATTAGCCGCTAAATGAGGCTATGTGGAAGCAATGAGGAAGGACTAGGCAACAGCTGCAGTCTACTTCCATTTTCCATGGTAACTATAAAAAAAAAGATATTACGTATTATATTATTATAAGCATGACACAGCAGAAAGCCTCAGATACGTGAACATGAAACGGCCAAAAAGGTTCAGTACTGGCTGCATCTAGTGATGGTGCGTATCTGCAAGTGAACACACCAACAGAGGATTATCATTCCATTTTTCAACCTAGTGACATATTCACATGTTACAGAAAAACAGAATGCAAAAACACAACATAGCTTTACGGTATATAGAGGTCCCCTTTTTTATTTGTTTCAATCAGGAGAAGATCTCTAAAAATCTGCAAGAAAATTTGTGATTTTTGTTTCTCTTTAAACCCCACTTAAACTCCGCAAATACAAAAAACGAATTAATGAGAGATAAAAATCACAGACATCAGACAGATTATATATATGAGTATTCTTGTAATATACATATTTTAATATTTTTTGCAATAGAATTTTTTTAATTTTTTAATTTTGCTTTTGTGTTTTTTATGTCTTCATTTCATGCAATGAAACATTTCTGAGAAATACAATAGCCTACTTATATGGACGTTCTTGTTAATATTCAGAACAGTAATCATGAGAAATCCTGTACTATTGTTAAAAGAAAACTGAACAGAAAACATGATTATATTACATGATTACATGATCACATATATAATTATATGCCAAGTTTAATATCATGTTTGAACACTATTTACTATGCGCTATTGAATACAAGGCAGATTGACAACATGTGTAAGTAGTTAATTTAACTTTGATCCAGGCAGTGGTTGCAGTTTACCATGAAAGCTGATTTTCTAATATCGCAATATACCTAATATCTAATCTACATAAGAAAATATGCTGCGTCATGAAAAAATGCTCTAAATAGCAGATTTTTAGGTTAAATTGCGATCTGATGAATAGGCTACAGGGCCCAAAAAAACATAACTGGCTATATTATGTAAACAGGCAAAACAAGGTTTTTGAAGTCCGCCTTTAGGCGGGTGCTGTTTAGGCCCGTATACAAATTATTACTCAGATCTGTAGATCTCAGACCTCAGCAGTAGCGCTAGAGAGTCAAAAAGAGACAGGCCAGCAGGAAGCTGAAAATATCCCACCACCTGTTTTCAAGAAGTCTCACCCCAGTCAAAGGGATGCGGTTTGACTCATCACTGACGGAGCCAACATCCTCAATGGCTCAGAATGCAAAAAGAACCCACAGGGTCTGTGAAGACAGTGTCTGCCAACTGTGGATTACAACACAGGGCAAACTGGCAGAAGAGTCCCACACGGTAAACATTGAAGTTAGGCTGAGTTAAGACTGAACATTTCAAGACTTAGCTACAGAGGAGAGTAGCAGGTGATGCATATGAAACGGATCTGGCTGGAGTCTGGCCCAGATCCGGACGGGGGTCGAGTCCTACCTTTAGTCCGCGGCGCCTCAGAATGTTTGGCTTATCCATCCCAGCGTCCACCTCTTCTCCCTCGAGCTGTAGTGCATTCAGAGAGTGGGTCAGAGGGAAGGAGAACGACTCTGCTCAAGCATTCTTTCTGTACGGGCAGAACTCCTCTCTCCCTCTGTCTCTCACACTCTCACTCACTCACGCTCTTTCTCACACACTCACTCTCTCTGTCCCTCTCTCTCTCACTCACTCACTCACTCACTCACTCTTTCTCTGTCTCTCTCTCTCGCACACTCAATCACTCTCTCTGTCTCTCTCTCTCTCTCTCTCTCTCTCTCTCTCTCTCTCTCCCTCTCTCTCTCTCATCTCTCATCTTCACCTCATCCCATCAGCTGACTTGGCTGTATCTCAGTATCAATGCCCCCACACAGTGCAGGGGGACAAAAACAGGCAGACCAGCTCCTGGTGAAGGCCAGCATTGTTTCAGCTGCCAAGCCACAGCCTCCACTGCAGTCACACACAGAGACAGAACCTCACCTATCACAATCCTTAGATTGTTTGTCATCAGATGCTAAAAGTATGTACCACTGTGTGCGACACCATCCAGGTTCAGTAAGATGACATCCTGTTATCTTTGCGTGACCCTTGACACTAATAGGCAGGGGGGCTTTAGTCTGCTATTGCAGTGCCTGAATAAGAATGTGAGTGGAGTACGCTATGGTTTGTTCTGAAACCACCTGTTTCTGAAAGTGAAAGTGAAACTTCAGCACCTACTCTGAGACATCATTTTGAGAAATGCTAAAAGGTGGGCAGTAGGCTGGGTGGGGGCGGGGGGGGGGGGGGGGGGGGGGGGGGGGGGGCGGCTGAGGTATGCTTGACATTTTGAGCTAGTCGATAGCTAGAGTTTAACCTGGCCAGAGTTACTGTCATTACACAAAATCTTTTTTTAGAATTTTTTAGTGCAGCAACACTTTCTTTTCATTCTGCTTGACAAAGCGAACCTAAACTTTGATGCTAGCAATACTCCGAAACTCTGTTACCGTAGTGCAATTTAAAACAATTTAATGTCAGGAATACATGTTTCTGACAGCCAATAGAAAAACATGCATTTTAGACATAGACTAGCCTGCACTGGAACAAAGGTGATATCATCCAACTGGGGGTCATCATCAAAGGATAGGCTACACTTCCATCCTGACCACATGGATTCACATGGATGACTCAACTTTACTGTCCACTCTAAACTACTGACGCTACCCTTCTGATTTTAGAGAATTTACTCTTCTGACTGAATTACCTCGACTCTTAACCGAATGAACGTACTCTACCCTGCTAAGTGAATTAATAACTAAGTGAGGGATAATGTATAGTAAGTCCGCCAGTCAGTATAGGAAAATAGGAAAATATAGGAAAATAAATCTTAACAGGATGGCAGAACAGGGGTCTTGTTTCGTCCTGAGGGGCTTTATTTTTCGATACTGACCGGCGGACTATACATTATTCGGCTTATTAGGTGTTTACTTTAATGATAAAAAATATTTCTTCAAAAGTGATTTTGTTGTTGTTTTGTGGCTTCCGCTGAGAAAAAATTGTTCTTCATGCTTTAAAGCTTCAGCTTCATATTACTTGCTGACTTCAAGTTTCACTTAATTTCAATACAAAAAGTGAACAAACTACTTGCAGAATGAAATGAAAGATGTGAATGAGAAGCACAAAAACTGTTGCCAATGGCAGCGGTCATGATTTCTTTGCAGCGGTCAATATAAAGAATTATCAGAACCTTCAAACGTTGGGATAGACCATTCAATTTAATGGAACATTTTGCAATATTCTGAAGAGCCGTATATTAATAATTATTAAGTGAAATTAAGTGAATTCCCCTCCATGGACTCTGCCCTGCTCAATATACTGAATTGACTCTTCTGACTGAATTGACTTATACTAACTCTACAATTCTAACTGAACTGCTTTGATTTGACCCAACTGACTGAGTCAATTGAAGCTGACTGACAACTCTTCTGGTCTATCTGTTCCCTCCACTTGTCTTGCTGTTCATGAAAATCCCACTGTGTAAAATTCCACTGTTCTCAGCCGCGGGTGTGTGTGTTAGCTGTTATGAGTTGCTCTTGGTGTGTCAGAGTTTCATAACACGTAAATGAAAGTGGTTCATTGTTTTAACCTAAATCATGTTTCCATGCTCTGTTCATCATAAGGGTTTAGTCTCTCTTTAGATCAAAGAGAACTTTGAAATGTTCTGAATAACTCACATTTTTTTCTCTGCTTGATCCGTCTCTGTTGATTTCACTTTAGCTTGGACTAACACCTTACTCTGACCTTATCTCTGTTGATTTCACCTTAGCTTGGACTAACACCTTACTCTGACCTTGCCACTGTTGTTGTGTTTTAGGAACTGGACTCAAAGACCACATGAGGATGTGAGAGTTTATGGACAGTTTCAGGGAACTAATTCCATTTACTGTAAGCGCATTCCAGTCCCCACTATTACAAAAAAATGATTGAAAGAGGCTTTGAGTTTGTGATTTCATAGTGTATGAATATTTGACAAATGTTACACGCCAGTCACTGTATAGTTATCCTTGTGCAGATCTCAACGGTGTCGGCTGAACTGAGGTGAGAGATGGGGACAAGTAGTCTGATAAGGTCCTGAGATAGTCAGTCAGTCAGTCAGTCAGTCAGTCCCCTCCCTCAGAGGTGCTGTGGTTTGTGGGCAAGTGTGAAATGTGCTGACATTTGAGGCTCTTCTCGACAACAGGGGCACGGCAGATCTTGTGCTCAGTGGTTCCTGCGCCGCCTGACAGATCGAGCGAGTGTGAGCGGGCCGGTTCTGAAGAGAGACTTGAGAGACCCGGAGGAGTGTGTGAGAGTGTGTCACCCCCCCCCCCCCACCCCCCAGTTGTCTCTGAGAGGATATGGGTCGGTGTGTGCCGCTGTGTGTGCTGTGTGCTCTCCTCGCCGCGTCTCCCCTCAAAGGTAAAGTGTTGCTCTTATCTACTGGCATCTATTGTGGCTTTTAGCAGCACTCATAATCTCTGCGCTACAAAGCCAGCACAGCGAAGAACAGACACCTAGAGCAGATGTGTTACAATTTGCGGAAACCTCTGGTTAGCTTATCGGAGAAGTATGGTTACTATACTACTGGTTTGTTGTGTTCTCTACAAGATATAAGATAAGACTCATGAATACACACACACACACACACACACACACACACACTCATACACATACACACCTGATAGCCATCTCCAAACAATCTGAACTGAACTCCAATTAACAGTAATATACATGTGACAACTTGTGCTACACGCATTGCTCTCGGTTGGTTTCTGTTTGGCTGGTATTGTTGCCATAGGAGACAGTCCATGTAGAACCCTTTCCAGGCCCGACTGCTACAAGAACAGCACAAAAGCAGACGAGGATTTTAGATGTGAGTGGACTTCAGAGGAGGACACGAGAGGACTTTCATATACACTTCACCTGAGGTAACATGAGCATCCACAAACACAATCCACTTGACACTTTTACTTTACAATGACATTAGCTGACAGCCCACAAGTACAGTGCCCTCAAGTATACTTGACATGAGGTCATTAGATTACACACAAGTGTACTTCATTTAATATTATTAGGTCATAAACAAGTATGTCCTGTCAAGTGCCTTTTGATAGTAAGTCATCCACTGTCAATGTGGTCTTGTTTTTTCTGTTCAAGGAAAGAAACAGAAAATGATACTAAAGATTTTCCTGTTGGTGAGGAGAAGGGCGTTATTCTGGAACTGGAGCGTGTGAGTACCTGGATAGACATTCTCCTGCATGTCTGGGTGTCTGCTCAATGGGCCAACAGTAGCTGCTCCTCCACTATCAGCACAGTACGACTTGACCAGGCAGGTAGAGACAGCCTGCTCTCCATCTCTCCACTACCTAATACTGGAGTCTGTCCATCAATTACAGCTGTTTAACGGGAGAGGTTGTCTGACTGACGGTTTCACTTTAAAACCCTCAGTTAAATATCCAGCGCCTGAGGTAAGAATGAGATCGAGATCCTCTGGACTGCTGTTCCTGGAGTGGGACAAGCCTGAAGACCGCAGGGGGTCCGACTATGAAGTCAGATATAAGGAGACTGGACACCCTAGCAGCACCTGGTCATGTGTAAGGCTTCATGTGGTCCTCTTGTCTTTTAACAATAAAAGTTTTTGTCAGTTTCTGTCTCTTTGTTTTCCTATTTTTAATAATGATGTTTTTTTTGTGTTTTTTTCGGTCACTCACGGTAAAGAAAAACTTTACAACAGAAGATGACAAACCAGGTATGTGTCCTGCATATCACATGGATTTCCAAACGACACACTGACATTTACACCATCACTTTCTGTGTTCTGTTTCATAAACATCTCGTTTTGTCATAGAAATTATATCTTACCTGAAATGTACACGTTGCTCAACGCTGCATGCATTTCTAATGTTTTTTTCCTTTTTAATGTTTTCATAAATGTCTCTCACTAGCCTTTGCACAATCACAGTCATGATAGCTAGAGACATACTAGTGATGCGTGTCTCAGTGGTGATTTTCCCTCCTTAGATTCCTTAAACATGAGCGTGGCGAGGGAAGCTGCCTACAAGCTCCAGGCCCGACGCAGGGCTAAGGAGGTCAGATACGCAGAATGGAGTGGTTGGAGCTCACCAATCTACATGCCTTTACGTGAGTCTGCCCAACAACAATAATAATTTGAATTTGAAGAGGGCAAAATAACATAATAATAATTTGAATTGTTTAAAATTCTCATTTTAATTTGAATAACCTTGTTTGAAGAGAACCTTTAATGCAGCAGAGACCACAGTTTGATGAGAAAGTACACTGAATGATTGTATTTTAAAAGATAACAGAAAGATAAAAGAAAAGATAACAGAAAGATAACATAAGCACTTCCTCTCCCTTCCTCTTCCTTCCTCTACTTCTACTTATCTTTCTTCTAAAGCTGTCTCCTCTAACTAGTACTTAACTCGCATTTACAGTAGCTACATTCCTGCATTTTGTATTTCTTATGTAAAG
>NC_045161.1:28552728-28557728 GCF_900700415.2 Clupea harengus
GGTTAAAGAGGAGCTGCAGGGGAGCCAGAGATAAGTGTGACCTCTGTCTATCTACTAAGGAGAGGTGCGTGCAAGCGTGCGTGCGTGCGTGCATGCGTGCGTGATAAAGTAATTGATTGATTACTCAACACTCCAATAGTCTATCACCTACCCCATGGCACCGGTGACTGGCATTAGGGATAGAGGGCCCAGGTGTACCCCATGGCACAGGTGACTGGCATTAGGGATAGAGGGCCCAGGTGTACCCCATGGCACCGGTGACTGGCATTAGGAATAGAGGGCCCAGGTGTACCCCATGGCACCGGTGACTGGCATTAGGAATAGAGGGCCCAGGTGTACACCATGGCACAGGTGACTGGCATTAAAAACACAAACGGGGCTCAGCAAAACACAGACAACACAAAGCCAGCAGAGTGTGCCAAATATCACCTCTTGAATAAACAAAAAAAAACAGGAGTTAGTAACAATAAGACTGCACAACGCAATTCATCACATTACAGGACATCACATCATAACACAACATACACCTGCGGAGTGCATCCTAACACACCATAGCGTAGCGGAGTGCAACCTAACACACCCTAGCGTAGCGGAGTGCATCCTAACACACCTAGCGTAGCGCAGTGGCAGAGGACACACAGCAGAGGTTCAGGACCCAAAACAGCAAAGCTCAGCATCTGTCTCAGCACATTTGCACGCTGTCATCCTCCAGTCCATTGCTCTGTGTTGCAGAGAGGACAAGCAATCTGACCAAACTCTCTCTTCCTCTGCCCTCTTTCCTGTTCTCTTTCCTCCTTTGCCCTCTTTTTATCCCTCCATCTTTTCCCGCTCTCTCCGTCTCGCCCTCCCTCTCTCTTTCCTTCCCTCTCTCCCTCTCCTTCTCTCTCTCTCCCTGGCATGAGGCCTATGCAGTGCTCTCTCTCTCCTTCCCTCTCTCTCTCTCTCTCCTTCTCTCTCTTTCTCTGGCATGAGGCCTATGCAGTGCTCTCTGTCAGAGTGGCCTGCAGCCAGCATGCTGTGGAATGTGACAAACAGATACCGCTCGTGCTTACACATTAAACTGGGCCCTGGTGTGACACCCGCAGACACACACACACACACACACACACACACACACACACACACACACACACACACACACACACACACACACACACACACACACACACACACACACCGCACTTGACTGCAGTGTTGCTTCGCCTAGAAAGGACACATTCTCTACACGGCAGGTGGATCAGGCCAGACCCATAAATATGATTTCACATTCAAATGCGTTTTCACTCATCATCCTCCAAACGGTGATGCAAGTACACACTCACATGGTGACTGAATCAGATGAAGATTTATATATTTATATAAATATATATATACATATATTATTATATAGATGTATGTATTATGCAGGAAGCCGTAAACACAAAGTGCGTTGCCAGATTCAATAAAAGACAGCTGTTTCCTGCTGTGGCTTGAAGCTTGAAAGGTAAAAGTAAATAATAATTTGGATAGTTAAAGGAGCAATATGTAGTTCTGTTCCAAAAATAGTGAGCAAACTACCTAAAAGGCATGCAAAAACCTTGCAAACACCACCAACAGCCCAGCTGACACTGATAGAAGCTTGCCAACACACTACCTGGTGTCATTTGGCAGTATAGCTGGCAATGTCATGTGTGTTTTTCATTTTTGCAAGGGGTTCCAGCCCGTTACACAGAACTACATAGGGCATATCTTGGATGGCTAGTGGGGAAGACACATGTGTTTATCTGTCCTTCACATGACCATATGCTATCAAAATTAATTTGAGGATGGTACCAGAACTAGTTGCCTATAAAACCATACCTCAAAAAGTGTCAAATTGTTGCATAGTGTTACTTTAAATAAAATAAATTGTAATTTGGGTCAACGTTACTTCAATAAGTTAAAAATACCTTTACTTCTGCGTGTTAAAAATACCTTCACTATTTCTAGACTATGCTGCAAAGAAGTCTTGCTTAATCCATTCAACACAACAACACAATTTAAACTCTGGCTACCAGGTTGTGCGTTTCTGTTCTTGCAGGAAAGTTCTGGTGGATTACTGTGGCTCCTATCATGCAGTCATGCCGAGAGATGTGTGGCATCCATCCGACTAGAACAGGAGCCACAGTCTGTGTCTGTGGTGAGCGCCTAATTAGCTGCTAACCACAGCCTGCTAAAGTCAAAAGCCAGAGCACGCATTGTGCACGTTTACCTTTCACCCAGAAACACCGCGTCAGAGAGGCTACTATCCTCTGGGAATTCAGGTTAGCTTTTCTTTCTCTTTTTTTTTTTACTTGTGTTGTAACTCACTCTTTCAACCCGCTTGTTGTTTACGAGGATGAACAAGGCGCGTTATTTTTGAAAATATGTGTGTGTGTGTGTGTGTGTGTGTGGGGGGGGGGGGTGTTGGGTACAGACTGGGTGCCAGGTTGGGTTCACACGGTGCCAGGCTGCACAAACACACTGTCGCTCACACGTGTGCTTCAGGCTGCTGTTGTTCCGTTTCGGCAGTCAGAAGTCTGGCGACGGGTCCAGGCACGTCTTCAATGCGGAGGAACCTGTCAGACAGACCTGGGAGAGAGAAAGATCTGCTCACACAGGCTAGATGATCTGATCAAATAACATCACCAAAAACCAAAAAAAAAGCAAAGCAAAGCAAAACAGAACAAAGCAGCGCAAGAACAATCTGTGTCAACAACAACAACAACTGCAGAGGCTGAACAGAATGTCACCAGGTCAGATCTGGCCAGGCCTGAACACACTGTCTTCAGACTGTTGTCACGGGGACAGGCTCTGCTGTTTGGACCACGGGAGTTTCCCAGGTGGCAAATGGTTCTGAGTCGAACATCGCTCATCACCAGAGCAGCTCCAAACCAGAACCAGCTGATCCGGTGCCGGCATGTGTGCGTGTGTGTGTGTGTGTGTGTGTGTGTGTGTGTGTGAGTGTGTGTGAGAGAGAGAGAGAGAGGCACGTGGGGACTACACGATCTGTGGGTTATTTATGCAGGGGAACATTGCTTCATTTGGTCACGCAGTTATGCATCTATTACTGTCGTCAGAACCACTTTGGGCCTTGTTTGCTCAAAAGGTGCAGAATAGCCTCCTGCAGCAGTTCTAGGAGAGAGTGCCGGGCCTATTCTTAGAATCCCAGTCAGAGGAGGCCCTTTTTAAACGCACTTAGCAGCCTGGCACAGTCCCTTTGAGGCGATCATAAACCATCATGTCAGTGATTAAACCTGTTTACGCACAGCAGCGAAGTGACCCTGTGTAGCCTCAGGTGGGGCTGTGCGAGAGCCTTCTTTCCTGCCTCAGGTGGGGCTGTGCGAGAGCCTTCTTTCTAGCACCCTAACATGCCCAACTCATACTTCATCTCCTGACACCTCTAGAACCCTAACATGCCCAACTCATACTTCATCTCCTGACACCTCTAACACCCTAACATGCCCAACTCATACTTCTCTACTTCATCTCCTGACACCTCTAACACCCTAACATGCCCAACTCATACTTCTCTACTTCATCTCCTGACACCTCTAGAACCCTAACATGCCCAACTCATACGTCATCTCCTGACACCTCTAGAACCCTAACATGCCCAACTCATACTTCATCTCCTGACACCCCTAGAACCCTAACATGCCCAACTCATACTTCATCTCCTGACACCCCTAGAACCCTAACATGCCCAACTCATACTTCATCTCCTGACATCTCTAGAACCCTAACATGCCCAACTCATACTTCATCTCCTGACACCTCTAGAACCCTAACATGCCCAACTCATACTTCATCTCCTGACACCTCTAGAACCCTAACATGCCCAACTCATACTTCTCTACTTCATCTCCTGACACCCCTAGAACCCTAACATGCCCAACTCATACTTCTCTACTTCATCTCCTGACACCCCTAGAACCCTAACATGCCCAACTCATACTTCTCTACTTCCACTTTGTGAATTTGTAGAATTATTACTTAGCGCTTACTCCAAGGTCTTACTTACTTGCTGAACTTACTGAGCCTGGGTTGTTGTTCCTCAATTGTAAGTGGCTTTGGATAAAGAAATCAAATGTAAATGTGGGCACAAGCAGATCCATCAGGGTGTGAGGAGCTCTTTGTGTTCGCTCAGGAAGGTTGTTTTTGAGGGAATACTTTCTGGGTGTCTAAATCCTTTAGTGGAGCGTGCGAAGGTGGTTGGTTGCCATGGTGCTTGTGTTTCTTGTTTACATGTCATTCCTCTAATGACTTCTCCTCAGCGAGTCTCTCCACAAACAGAGCAGAACCCACACCAACACCCCGCAGCTCCCAGAGCCTCTGCCCAGATTTAAGCTGACTGCCACGGATCAGACAGCCTGAGAATGTGATGTTCTCAACCCCTGACTCAGCTGGGGAGACTGGAACAGACCGAATCTGGACTGGATTTGAGCCCCATTTGCTCCAGAAATAGATCTGCTGTGGTGGATCTCTTATGGATTCACTGTGAATCTGCTACTGATCTCTAATGGATCTGTTAGGATCTGCCGAGGAGCTCTAATGGATCTGCAATAGATCTTGATCAGAGTCAATCCATTACAGAGTAAACTGCTGTCAGGGTGTGCAATGACTTGGAAACGTTGGACAGATTCCTCTTCTCATGAATGTTAGGTACGGGCAGAACTGAGAATTTGAGCTCCTAACCCAACCAAACACAACAGTTGCCTATCTCTTCCCTAATGAAAGATGCTCTCTCTCTCTCTCTCTGTGTGTGAAGAAGCATCGCATTCAGATTCACTCCAAACAAGCGACCAAAAGATCACCCCATCACTGGCTGCCTCTGCTCTGAGTGTGATGTCCTCTCTGTGTCTGAAACTGCTTCACTTGTCCTCCCTCTTCCCTCCCCCCCTCTCTCTCTCTCCTTGTCTATGACACTTCCTCCCTCTTTCTTTACGCCTCTCTGTATGCCATTTAGCTCTCTTTCTCTCTCTCTATGACTCTCTCTCCCT
>NC_045161.1:28595228-28607343 GCF_900700415.2 Clupea harengus
GAAGTATAGCTCCAACTCCAGCAGTTGAGGCTTAAAGCCCAGAATAGTGACAGCAGTAAATAGGCCCACAGGTTTAAGACTCCAGTACAGAGGCCCACAGGTCTTAGACTCCCCTGATCAGTCACTCTCTAAGGCACATCCAGACCCGTTTGTGTACCAAGGGTGGGGAAGTCAAAGTGAAACTGAAAATCCAGCAGGCACATGACTGAGAGTACAGTACATTATGCACTGGGAGGTGGCTGTTATTGTCACGTACAGCCTGGTTTCACCCTTGTACCCAGGTCAGCCGTCGCACAAGCTGCAGTACTGAGGGAATCCCCTCATGACTTAAGCCCGGCGCCCCTGTCTCATCTGACTAGCAGCTCACTCTGAGGTGAGCCTTTGATCAAACAGCCCTGAAGAGACATCCAGAAGGATGTGTTCTTATTCTGGTGCCGCCTCTACGAAAACAGAGTTATTTAAGCGGCTGTGTATTGAAAAACATGGTGTACTACTTCACACGTGCTAAGAATAGCAGCAAACACAAGATGGAGTGGCGCTCCTAGAAGTCTGTGCTAACTGCGGTGTGTGGTCTACCGCAACAATTATGGCTCGGTTGTTCCAGACGATTTTTTATGCAAGATCCTGAATGCCTTAGGCTTCTTATTTCTCAGCAGATGAACACCCTCAATCCCGCTTCACACATGAAAGCCCCTCGAAGGAACATTCTGTCTCAGCAGCATAACTAAGCATAGAGCTGTAGATTCCGACTGAACTCCCAGAGGAAAGCAAGTGAGAACGGTATGAAAACACACTGAGAAAATGTCACGATAACTGAGGAATGAGGTAGAATTATGAGCGAAGCGAAACAGATTACTGGCTGCTGAGCTGCAAACAGCGCCGCATGTGTAAGATCAATTTACATGATAGTTCCACGTGAAGCATAATCAGCTTTTTTTTAAATCAGTCCTTCCTCTAATCACTACACTCTGAGAAGTTACTTTAACCAGCTTTGATGGGCAAGATAGCCATTTGGAGCCAAACATGCATGTATCCAATGTGATGAAGCAACATGTATGGTGTTTAAACAAAACAGAACAAAATAGATCATGTTTTTTTTTTTTATTAGAAAAGAAATAACAAAAACATCAAAAAAATAAATTTTGCATAAAATAAAATAAGAGCATTTGGTACAAAATACATTCACTTTTAGATAAGTGCCATGCACAAAACCTTGTGTGTGACCTGAATTATTCTCTCTCCATTCTTTGGGAGTGAGGAAAGCCCTTTCTGGACCTCTGGAATGATCACTGAGTTTAAAGCTTACTGCAACATAGAGCTAAATCCCTGGGCTTGGTAAGTAACCACTTCAGAACGTCGAGAAAGGCACGTGGGTCAGATGGGGTGCGCAAGTTGCCCGCACTCCCTCGGCGTAAGGCTTGGACTCTGCCCAGTAGGGCATCGCCCGGAGGAGAGGGCGCTTGTGCACCGGATCGACCCTTCTGCGTTCAGGTGTACACATCTTTCATTGTGCTTACAAATACACAACAGCTGTAGCACGAGCTGGACAGTTTCAAATCACAATCACATTCGGCTGATCAGTGCTAAGCTTTTTCATTCTCACCCACGCCGCTGCATGTTGCTACTTCGACTCTCATGCAACGTCGCTAAGTTCATTTCCTTTTTCCTGAAAGCGTTCACCACTTTTCCCTTTTGCATAGGCTTTTTTTTTACGTTTTTTTTTTCCTTCTTACAACAAACGTTCTGCAAATCTCTAAACTTGCTAACTGGTTAGCCTCGTTCACCTCTGCTTCTAACATAACTCACAGGCAGGGTGGGACCAGTCTTTCCTGACTCAAAGTCTGACAATCTCTTGGGCAGATCACATGAAGGCATTTCAGAGACATGTAAAGACATTTTGACATCTCTCAGTTGATGAGATAACGGTAAAGGTGAGGAAGATCAGATGGCAGGCTTCAAACCATGGCAGGCATACACAAAGAACACCAATGGTGTATTCGCCTGTCTACATCACCAGGCACTGAAGCAAGGGTTTCAATAAAAATATACATCACGTGTGAAACCTTAAACATCTGTTTCCCCCGACCCTACGCAATATCAAAAACACAGTCCACCTCCAACTGTGGACTGACTCCTACTCAACACACAAGCTTGTTTGTGTGCGCACCTCGGGCAGGCTGGGGCGGACGACCGCTGGCTTACAGCCACTCAAGAGGACAGAAACAACAACAACAAAAAAAAAGTTCAAGTTCTTACATCTTTTTTTTCTTCCTTTAGTTTTTTTTTTTTTTTTCTTTCTTTCTTTATGAGAGGATTTGTTTCAAGTCCTCCAGCGGGTCCTATCTCCAGGACTCCCCGGTGGTGGTGGTGCTGCGTGCCGTGTGCGCAAACGCGTCGGGCCGCAGCAATGGCGCCGAACCCTCCTGGACCAAAGTACCAGTTCCTGACAGAAGGCTCGAGAAGAATCTCCGATTCGGTTTAATCATCAGTCATCATCGCGTTGTGATGCTTGAGTCGGCCACACTGTTCAACATGTCATGCAGCGAGGTCTCATGTTGCAGGGCTGAGGGTTTGGGTCCACCTGCAGAAACAGACCAACACAACCCATTAGACATCGTCTCCCTTATCCCACTTTTGGAAGTGAATTAAATGTACTACCGTTAAAAGTTTACATGCTAACAAGAAAGAGAGCCAGGCTAGATGAGTTGAACAGAGATGAAAGCGATCTGTTAAGTGGTGTGGAAATCTCACCTCACAGTAGACAGGCGGCGGGCGGAAGCGGAACTCCTGGACATATGCCATGAGGGGTCTTCCCAGGATGCCACTGAGGTCCTCACTGAGGTCCTCCTCTGGGCAGCTGCTGTTGTTGTTGGTGTTAGCGGCGTTCTGGACGGCCTCCTCATTGGTCACCACTGAGCTGTAGTCCGGAGGAGCTGTGGAGGACAGACAGGGACACACAGGGTAAGGCATCCATCATGACACGTGTTAAACCTAAAGGGCTACTACCTCCAGCCTCAGCACCACAAGCCCAGAAGCTTTCAGAAGCTTTTCAGACCTATGCAGTTACGTTACTAGTTTGTTACGTTTCAGACTCTAACTATGTTAGCTCTTGTCAATCCTATATAGTGTGTGTGTGTGTGTGTTGTGTGTGTGTGTGTGTTGGTGCGGAGACAGAGAGAGGTACTCACGCTCAGGCTGCTCGGAGATGGCCATGCGGAGCCACTCCAGGTTGACGCTGTACTGGCTGCTCACGCTGGACGTGCGGCTGCCAAACGGGTGAAGGGGGATGGTGCCCATCACCAGGGGCAGCTCCAGACAGAGCTTAGACGTGCCGGGCACTTCCACACAGACCTGCCAGAACCAGAACCACAACCACCAATTAGAACTCCCTCCAACCACAGAAATCATCCAAAGATGGAAAAAGTGGACTATGCAAGCAGACTATGCTGAGGCCATGAAAGTCATGTCAAATAAGTACATTCTATTTACAAAAGCACTTTTTAGTGTAAGTGTACTACTTAGTCTACTAGCTCAGGTTTGCTGTGAGCAGAAAAGAGCGAGAGTGTGTGTGTGTGAGAAGAGAGAGTGCGTGTGTGTGTGTGTGTGTGTGTGTGTGAGAGGAGCGAGTGTGTCCTGTTGTGTGAGGAACTCACCTTGAGTGTGTACTCCACTTTGATGATGCGGCACTGGAGGATGGAGGGGCCCACTGGCGGGATCTTGATGGCGCGCCCGTGCCAGGTCTCCCGGCGACTGGGGCCCACGGGGTCTCCGCTCAGCGTGGCCACCACCGCCCGCTTCTGCTTCATGGTGCCGCGCGCTATGAACGTCTGCGTCTGCGTTATGTAGGCTTTGGGCACGATGGAGCGGGACGTGGCGTTGTCAAACTCGGCGAACACAGGGATCACTTCACCTAAGAGGAACAGTACAGGAACCAGTCATTACTAGAGCTGTCTGTGGTGAGATAATTTACTGTGGTGACAAGATTTCTACACTTTACTCAACCAAAGGAGGAACAAGTGAAGTGATTCTGGCATCACGTACCTGGTGTGTAGCCCTTGCGGTCGATCTTTGCGGTAACACACACCTGTCCAAAGTTGCGATACCACACACGTGCATTCTTTTCTTTGGTTCCAGCTTGGGGTGCCTTAAGGGGAAGAACAAGTTGTTTTAAATGACTGTTCTGGTAACTTCTTAACCAAATTCTTGATCAACTTGAAAAAAAAACCACATGAATATTGAACCTACCAACAGAGCGGGTGTGTTGATGTCAATGGGCTCGATGACGGTAAACTCCTTCTTGATCTTCCTGACTGTGCACCAAGGCCTGTGGAGCTTCACCTTCACCCAGTAGCGGATGCTACCATGTTTGCCCTCGAACGATGTCACCAGAGTCCTGGAGAAGCAGAGGAGAGAGAAACGGGTTAGGGTCGGCTCTACTCTCCTCTCAGGGTGCAGGAAGCAATCAGAGGGGAAGAGGGGAAAACCAATGCACACATACAGAGCTTTGGGTTAGAATAACTAAAAGTGAAACTCACTCCTCTGGAAGCTGGAAACTGAAGGGGTATTCGTGTCTGCCGGCAGCAAGGACAGTCAGTTCTCCATTATCTGAGGGGGGAGATAGACATTTCACATTAAGCATCATGTCGTCATAAAACTCATTCAGGGCCAAGCAGCCTAGTTTTATTTCATCACAAATTGGTTGTTCTATTTCCACGTTCATATGGCATAATGTCATCACACCCACACAAGCAGTTGAAAACAAGCACCTTGTCACAGCAGTGCCTCAACTGCACAAACAACTAAACAAAGAACTGAAACTACTGCAAATCAAATCGAACTCTGTATCTCTAAGTTAATGAACGCCATTTCATCAAATAGAAATTCACAAAGGAAACTTTCAGGATGTCTGATCCATTCAAACACTTTACGGTGCACCAAACAAAGAGTCGACAACCCTCTAGAAAATGCGACTCAAGTAGCTTAAAATTACATGTTCATATATGGTTTGGTTCATCATCTACTATGAATCGTTCGAGGTTTATTTTTCTGATTAGTCAGCGCACAGCACAGTGCCCAGACTATCGCCGAAATAGTGAATGACTGACCTGCCTGCAGAAGCGCCTCTCTCCGGTTAAGGTACTCCACTTCATCGCTATAATTTTGGGTGTAGGCAGCGCTTGATCCAGCACTTCGCGATTCTGTCCAGTGCACTTTCGCAAAACCTTCCGCATGTAACTTCAATGACTCGATTTTGCTCTCTCCACCGAGCTCCAGAACAACTTTTCCCGAGACCACATCACCACTGCTAAACACGGGTGGCGAGTCGATCTCAGGCGAGTCAAACACGATGTCGAACTTTTTCACTTTGTCGAAAATCATCTTGTAAAATCCCAAACGACTGCTTCGAAGGACACTTCGTTATTTTCCTGACGCGAGATCTGTCGTCAATTCTTCTGAAAGTTATTTGCTGGTCACCCTCTCTGATCTGCGAGCAAAACAAAACTGCAGCAACTGGTTGGAACCCAAGTCCTTTAACGTGCTACGGGGGGGCGGGCTTACTGCATTTATTATGTAAGGCTGCCGGCTAAGACTGGTGCTCGCTCATAAACATCTTCGCTGGGTGTGGACAGCGAACGGGGTTGAGCAGAGCCCGATGATTGATGGTTGCAGGTTCTTCGACAAAAACAAGCTGACTGGGCATGCTCAGAACTTGGGTCCTCCCTTCAGGAATTTTTTGCACAACAAAATAGTTTCACACTGTACTATTGTGCGAAGATATTTACTTCCAGTACGTCCCATATTTGGCGTCTGCCGAGAGCAAGGAGACGTTTGCAAAGTGTGAATGCGCGAAAACAGAGGTTTATCCACAGCAAAGATCAAATGCACACGGGTCGGCCTGTGGATAATAGCATTAAGGGACCATTGTTCTGCCAAATCGAAAATAAACAACACCTATCAATTCACTTCTAACCTACTCAAGGAAAACACGATTCAAGACACGTCTGCAAGCCAAATTACGTGATATGCATTATCTATTTGTTGTGAGAATATTTACATAAGGAAACACATCATGGTTCATCATTGTTGCAGAATAAAACTTTTTTCGCCAGTTTCAAACACACAACAAGACGTTACTGCCCCCCCGTGGTGTAACTCATGTCTGCACTCATAACAAAACTATATTTGATATGAATATAAGCCGCCCTCTATTGGTTACATTTAGCAATGCAAACCCTCTTGATCTGACTTCCTCAAAGATCTCAAATCAATAGACACTTAATTTTGAGTGGAAAAGACAGCCTCGTAATGACAAAAACAGGAGAAAGGTAACTGAAATATTCCAGAGCACAGGCCCCTACAGTGATCCCTGCAGTCAGACTCAAAGCTGAGACTTGACCTAGATGTTCCTGTATAAACTAACAGGTCTTATAAAACAGCTGAAATAAAGAATCAAACTGCACACTGCTCCTCCTTCTAAATACCATCATTATTTTAGGCCTTTTCATTTTTTCAAAACTACTTAGGGCATTTGTACTGTGAAGATTCATAAGTTATGTACCAAACAACACGAAAACATTTATGCATGAAAACATTTATGCATCAAGCCTTTTTTTCTTATATATGATATGTAAAATCACTATATAACTATTACATTTACTAATCTATAACAATCTGTGTTAAAATCATTGCAATATCATTATTTCCAAAAGCCTAGGATTTGTTTTAATTTGTTTCAACATACAACATTCACACAAACAAACACATGCTCAAGCCCGGCAGAATTTTTGGATATGCTACCAGAAATCTATCTATAGTCAACAATAAAACGTGTCAGAGGGTCTGCGTGGCCTCGAGGGGGGTCGGGTAGCTTCGACGAAGAAGCATAAATAAATGTATACGAGGGTAGGCTAGGCGAGGCGAAGCGAGCCTTGTTTATCACGTTTCCTCAGAAACCACGGGAGCATTTTTTGAAACGCCCCATTCGATCCTGAATCAGGGGTCTCCAACGGCAAAGTGGTCGTCTTGCAAAAGGGGGCGTCAACCTTCCCCACCCTCTCGCCAATACATACAACACACATACGTTGTTCATATGAACTTGCCAAAATGAATAACCTAAGCCATACTAAAGATATGGCAGTTGTATTTTACACAGTTGATTTGTCTATTTCTAGCCAGACATATCAGGTCAGTCTGAAGACCTAAACTACGACACTGTTAATTACTGTACGTTACAGTGTCACTGTAGCGTTACTTTACATGCACTAATGATGAATAGCCCTATACTAGGCGCTAACCTATTCGTACCCCTTTACAGTGAAATATTAACCTCAAGTCTGGTGTCTGTTTACAGTCACGTCTGCTGGCCTAGATTCCTGCTCTCCGGTTTCTCTCGCACGTTAAGCCAAATAGCTCTGTGTGAAGTTTGGTTAAAAGTAAGCAATCCCCACGCTTGCACCGAGGAAATTGATGGCGCGGGTGTACAACGTGCTAGAAGCGATATAACCGTTTGGTTCTCAATTTCTCCCACAAACTTAACTTTATTTTCTTAAATTGAAACATCACAAACGAGTCAGTGTAAGCTGCACTGCATGCTGGTAAGTGTTTACATGTTTGAAAAGTGAAGACGCACTGTCAGGCTGTGTGTCAGCGTCCGCAGGCCTTAGCCTACCTCTAATGAGATGTTGCCTCTTCCTGAAGTAGGTGATCTTGGACGTGTAGTCATTGTAAACGGTGTTCATACCCACGGTGCGGTTCTCCAGCCAGTGGGCCGTGGCGAGCCCCCTCCCGAGCACTCTCATTGACCGCACTTTAATCTCCCGGTTTAGCTCCAGTACTACCTGTCCGGTAACCATCTCCCCGCTCGTGTACACAGCATCGTGTGGTCCGTCTAATTCAAGCTTAAAGCTTTTTATGCTCTTAAACAGCATCTGCCAGAAAGAAAAATGACTCAGTTATACCCTGCTTGCTCAAATGCTCTGCGAGTGACAGTAGCCTAATGCTTGTCTTATGCAGACAGGCTGACGATTATAGCAGGTTATTAAGCGGTCTAAGGACCCTTCTCAGCTGGCCGAAAGTCCAGTGCTAACTAGTAGTGTACAGTTGATGAGACAAGCCAAAACAACTCGTTACAGTTACCTTTAAATGATGCAAGATATGGAATCTTGAGTCCTCGGGTTCTGTGCATAGAAAGTCTGTCAGTTCGCACTCGTGCAGAGTATAATATATTTTCACGAGTTTGGTTCACGCCCACCACAAACGGATTATCGTGTGCACCAATCAAACAACGCCATTTAGTGCTCACTGCAGATATCATTCCCACAACGGTACGGTAAGGTAAATAACGGGTTTTATTAATCTGAAGTTCATTCAGTTTACATAATGTGACTCAAACACCAGCCTTACAGGCTTTAGCCTCCTAGAAAGAAAACTTGAACTTGAACTTGAACTGAACTTGACTGTTCTTCTCACTTAAGATTACATTTTTTTTATAGAAAATTCATCTTTCTAAACAAAAACAATACAAGGGCATCAGATATCTGATAGTCATGATCAACAGCTTTACATTTAAAAAGAAGCTTATAATAATAAAGTGTTTAAAACAACTAGTTATTCAGTTGTGATAGACAAAAAAAATGCATGGCAAGAGTCCGAGGTTGACTTGCACATTGGACTGTAAAGAGATCTCCGCTCCTCCACTAAACAGTAAATATCCAAAACTGTGTCAGTGACCTGACCAACTCACAGCTCACAGGGAGAAGCGTGTTTATATGGGTGAAGGGTCGGGGGTCAGCGTATTTGGGGGTCATACAAGCATGTTGGATGGATAGTGAGCGCCTGTCTATGTCTGGTCACTTTGGGAAATGCAGTGTGTGTGTGAATGTGTGTGTATGTGTGAGAGTGTGTGTGTGTGCGTGAGTGTGTGTCTGTGTCTGTGTGTGCGTGCGTGTGTGTGTGCAGGTGTGCATGCGTGTGTGTGTGTGCGTGTGTACTTGCGTGCGTGCGTGTGTGTGTGCGTGCATGTGTGTGTCTGTGATATCCACTCTGCCACCTCTTTTGGTATGATCCTGTATTCAGGTGATTAGAATATCTCGTGCAGTTCTCCGTTATAAGGTGCGTAAATCTAGGAAAACTGACGTCAAGTGGTATGCAGTGATAATGGGTGCCATTAGAATTTAAATATGCACTCAATGCACTCAACCTCGAAGCCACTAACACACAGCGCTGGCCTCCCTGCTGTGCTTGGCACTACAGCGGTCTCGCTGCAACAGATTTGAGAGTTGGTCCCGTCTGAACAGCAGCTCTCTTGACCTAAACGACTCGTACTCTCACCTCAGAAGCACTGGATACTGGAAGCAGGAGCAGCTCTAAATAATATGTTGGGCTCTATGAATGACTATTATCGGGCTCCCTCCACACCTAGACCGCCCACGTAGGCTGCGATTGCTGTAAGTGCCCCCACGAAACCCGTTTAACGACCCAAAGCTTAATAATTTAGCTTTTGTAGTCTTGTGTTGATTACCTAATACTTAACCTATACTGGCACTGACCAATGATGTATGAAGTGAATTCAGTCAGTTTTGAAAGTGAGCAATATTTGAAATTTTGGTCAACGTTACTCCTGTAAAGTTTGTCATTGCCAGTAATGCCCCGCTGAAGACCTCTAAAGGGTAAGGTCACAGAAGACATAGATCTGCAAACTTCAGAAAATAGACTCCTAGTTCATCCACCTGTCTCCATCATTTAGTGATTCACAATATGCAGTTGAATTTGCTGTTTGATGAAGAACTATTGATATAAGATTATATGATGCACTATAGGAAAGGCCCTCTTTTGCATTTTAAACGTACATTTAATAGAGAAATCCAACCAATATCAATAAAAACTCAACATTAATTAATTATATTGATATAAGATTATGTAATGCACTATAGGAACTATTGATATAAGATTATATGATACACTATAGGAAAGGCCCTCTGTTGCAGTTTAAACGTACATTTAATAGAGTACATTAAAATAAAAACTTTTCAATCAACTTTGCAACATTCATTACCTGAATTAAATGCCTAACTGTCATACTACAATTTTTCTCAGTTGTTAACACACAAAAAGCGAACATTCGGCACAATTTGCACAACCTTCACTTCATGTACCAATCGCTCGACCCAATTTGGCACTACTTCACACTCCCTTATCTGCATTGGACTCTGACTTTCCTTCTTTACACTCTGATGTCAATTACACATCACCTTGTTGTCAAAACACTACACACAATGTTCAGTTGTTGCACACACTTCTCAAGTAAAATCTCAAAGCATCAACCTACAACACACAAATATTCAAATCTCTAAACATTCAGGTCTGTTGCCTGTGATGTGGATGAGGCCCTCTTGCCAGACAGGAACCGGAGGCGTGATGCCTAATTCATTTTTGTGAGGGGGGGTTGAGCAGGCCGGTTTACAGTACTTTACTGTTCTCTGTGTGTACCGAAATACAACTTTTTTTTGCTGTATATTTGTGTGCTGTTTTATGTTTGACTATGAAAAAAGTAGGCCTACACTCAGTGCCGCCGCTCCCATAACGCACACTACGCGCTGTGCGTGGGGCACCAACTCCTGTGGGGGCACCAAAAAATAGGCAACTGAAAAATCATCATAGTTATAATAATTATAATGCCGATATTATTTCAGTATAGAAATATTAGGGACCTTTTAGGCATGTATATCACAAAACAGGCAGAACAAGAGATATATTTAATTGCTTAAAAAAAGTTACGCTGGTGCCCCCCCCCCCCCCCCCACTCAACTTCCCAAGCTTGCCGTGGGTGCCCTTTCCTATCTCAGTGGCCTGACGAACTTTGACAGTAGGCTAGGTCAGCTTTTCGAAAATGGCCTCAAAAGACAACAGGAGTCAGGGGCAGACAAAAGAAAGATAAATAAACTGCGAGATGATGCCCGTGCATCACTTTCAGGTAAGTCCATGTGTAATCATTGTTAAATACGGGAAATGTGCTGCTAATTTAATGGTTAGCCTATGCATACACCTCGAACTAGCTGACGTTATTGCTAATGTTAGCACACTCAAATATGTTATATGTTAGGTGCAAGTAGGGTTGCCAACCGTCCCGAATTGTCCGGGACATCCCGAAATATTATGGGTGATTTTGATTTGTCCCGTCAGGGACAGCTCCAGTCCCGTATTCCAATCACAGCCTTTTTTATTTGTATCCGTGAAAAGAGAAAAATATAACAGTTAAGTGTAATCTGTGCCCTGGAGACAAGCGCCTCTCAACTGCACTTGACTCCACAAGCATTTGTTACGCCAACACGAACAGGTGAAACTTGTAGCGAGAGATCATCATGCCTCGACTGAAGGACAGACTGCCCCAACTCAAATAGAGTATCTTAAATCAAATTAAATTGGAAGCTTGCACATTCACTACTGGTTGTTTTCATATTTCATATCAGCATTCTTTACACATAATGAACTGGTGTTAATATGTGTGAATATGAACTCATGAATATGAATTCGTTCATACGAAGTGTCACAGGCACCCATTATAATTGTAGAAGTTAAATCGAGGAGACTATAACATTAGCTAGATAACTAGCTATCATTTCATGCAAACGGAAATCTTCCATTTAAATCGTTTGTTATTAAAAGTTTCCTTAGCTAGCTAACCATAGCCTTAGCTAGATAACCATAGCAACCAGGAATTACAACTTTAGCTGCAAAGTTATGGATCTGGCAAGAGGTAAATAGCGCCCCCCCTTGACCCATCTAAAACAATGTTAAAACTATGGCCAGGCAGTGAACTGCAACCAGTCTGAGTTACATAGGACGTTGAGACAGAGGCCCTGTTCGAAATGGGTTAAAATGCTGATTAACGAATGACGTTCTGACTCTGATTCTGATCGGAGCGCGGGCCCCAAATTGGGCAGCCTTGGTCTAATGCTATTTCAAGAAAACAACATGAAATTTGAGAGAAACTTGTAATAATTGTCATGACTATTACTATGAACAATACATCCAAGCAAGTACAGTAGTGGTTTGCCAAAATTACACTGAAATTAATAGGTTTATGGTATGGCTAATGAAACCTTGCGATTTTCAT
>NC_045161.1:28607843-28625746 GCF_900700415.2 Clupea harengus
CCACCAGGATCTTATGGGAGTTTGTTGTGGCCAAATAACTGAATTTCCTGCCGCTATTGCAGTGATTTTGAGTTAAATACACAAATAATCCAGAAAGTCCATGACTGGGCATTCTTCTGTGGAAGTATTCCGGTAATAAGCGAAAATTGCAACCAGAAATCCTTGAAATTGCATGACCTTGTGAAAATGCAACATGCTGCAAAATGGGAGTGTAAGATAAAAAGAACACTGACACGTGTAAATGAAGCCCTCATGTCTAAGCATAAATAATCATAAATGTGGATACATGTGGATCTTTATGCTCACAGAGAGGTGAACCACGGAGTTCCAGGCAGAAGCCAGAGTAGAGTTGAGTTAGATTTATAGTACAGTTGAGTTAGAGTACAGTTGAGTTAGAGTAGAGTAGAGTAGAGTTGAATCAGAGTAGAGTTGAGTTGAGTTGAGTTGAGTTGAGTTGAGTTGAGTTGACAATGTGAAGCAGCCTTGCTTTAAAACTGCTTGTTTTTCTTGATGCTTTAAAGTTAGATTCAGCAAAACACCACAGCTATGTTCCCAACACAAACCGAGAAATAGGGAGGACATAAGAGAGATAGAGAGAGAGAGAGAGAGAGAGAAAAATGAAAAAGAGAGAGGAAGAGAGGGTGAAATAAAGAGGGAGCAAGTGAGAAACACAGAGAACGTGTGTGTGTGTGTGTGTGTGTGTGTGTGTGTGTGTGTGTGAGTGAGAGAGAGAGAGTATGTGTGTGTGTGTGTGTGTGTGTGTGAGAGAGAGAGAGAGAGAGCGAGAGCACCCAGTGTGGTTATGTTTGATGTTTGTTTAACTGTGGCCTCTTCCTTCATTGGCAGTAACTGAGCTACTGAATGTTGCCAAATGCTGCCCAAGCCTCCTCATTCCAGCACTAGCTTTCCTCCTCCTCCTCCTCCTCCTCCTCCTCCTCCTCCTCCCTTTCCAGCCCATGACCTCTGACCCCTGCTCTGCCCACCCCTCTGGGGCAGGGGGGCTTTTGCACGGCCGTGCCATCATCCAGAGGCACTGACTCGAGAGAAGTAGCAGCGGCATGCCAGTGGAAAAGTGGCACGGGGTGGCACAGGGCGTGGACGATGGGCAGAGGTACGGGCTGTAGCAGCGAGGGCAGAGTGAGGGGCTGGCACCGGTCCAGGAAAGACTGAGTCTCCAGCAGTGGCAGCCGCGGGCGCTAGTGAAAGTGTTTAAAATAAGACATAGCTGAAGAGCCAAACAAGCAGTCGGAGTGTTCCCTGGATGAGCGTCTCTGAGGGCTCAGAGCCACCGCTGTTGTTCCAGCGCCACCCCCAGAGCTCAGCCACGCCGCGCCGCTGCCAAGCCCTTCCGCCAGATTGAGAAATAGAAAGAGAAACACTCGTCCTTTCAGGGGAACGAGGGAGCGTCTTTAGCTTTCGTTTTCCCCCCAGAGCAATCTGAGGACACATGTGGGGAAAGTACTTTATCTGCTTATCTGAGATCAGATTTCCTCATTCTCTGTTCTCTCTCTCTTTCACTCCCTCTCTTTTCCTCTGTGTATCTGTCTGACTCACTCTCTCCCTCTTACTCCTTGTGTGCTTCTCATCTCCCTCTCTCTATTCCTCTCTTTCCTTCTCTCTCTCCCTCTCTTTCCTTCTCTCTCTCTCCCTCTTTAATCCCCTCCCTCTTTCTCAACTTCTCTAATTCTCTCTCACTCACTCTTTCCCCTTTGCTCTCTTATTCTATTGCTTTCTCTCTTCCCCCACTTTCTCTAGCCCCTCCCGCCCTCTATCCCTCCCTCTCTCTCCCTCTATCCCTCTCTCTCTCTCTCTCGCTGTCTCCCTCTCCGTAGAGAACAGCAGGTTTACTCTCCTCCTTGCATCAGTTGGGGCAGAGCCACACCCCTTTCCTGCCCTGCTCAGGCAGTGGTTTTTAGGGGAAGTCCACTCGCAAAGACACTCATTTCACACACCGAGAGTATCACGGCACCTCTGAGCTCAAACACACCGGCACCTCTGAGCACAAACACACTCATTCACTCACTCACTCACTCACTCACTCACTCATACAGACACTCGCACGTGTGAACATTCACACACACACACAGCGTGGGACAAAGCGGACCCCAGAACCTTTCGACTCCCAGAAGGATATTTTTAACCAGAGGCCCCGACTCGCCGACAAGCCAGCCTGAGCTCCTGCGTGTTGTAAGGATGGCCAGCTCCAAGTCCTCCCAGACCACGCGCAACGTGCTGATCGCCTGCCTGGCTCTCTGGTCCATCATCTCGCTCATCATCATCGTGGTGTGGGCCACCTCCCCGGACATGAAGGGAGCCGGCCAGTGCCGTCAGGAGCTGCAGACCCTCAACGAGAAGCTGGAGGGGGCCAAAGTGATGTGGACCAAGGACCGGCGGGCCCTGGAGGCCCTGGTCAGGCAGGGCTGGGACAACCAGACGCTGCTGCAGGGCCAGATCGACGAGTACAAGGAGACACTCAGGCAGCTCAACGTGTCCCTGGATGACTGTCGGCAGGAGAACGTGAGTATGGTTACAGAATCCGCCCCCCCTGCCCTAAATGCCTTTCTCAGGGGGAGCCCAGTGGATGGGTGTTTAGATCTCCCTGAGTTTTATTTTCCTTTGAATGGCTCCGTCTGTGTCTGTTTGTGTCAGTGAAGTTTGTCGGTTTCGAGCGGCATGTTTATACAGGGTTGTTCCTGGTAAAGAGATGTGCTTGCCAGTTGCCTTGAAGTCACTCCCTGTCCTCAGGTCCTCAGGTCCTGTTCTCGCTCCGAGAATCAGGTTCAGTGGAGAGCTACGGTTTCTAACTCTGGATCTCTGTCTCTAGTTTCGGTTTTGTTTCTGTGTCAAAGTGTAACAGAAAGTCCTCAAGGATAGCAGGAGAAAAGCAGATAGCACATAGCTTTGGGGGAGGATCTGGCATAGTGTGGTGTCAGGTCAGGGCCCTATTTGCTCTGGAACCATTACCTGACTGGCAAGTAAGACTACTTCTGATAAAAAAAAATATGCTTGTAAGTTTCCTTTGATAGTATCCGTTATTAGGGATATGACATGTCCCCCAGTAGTATATTTCACTGTCTACCTTTCAGAAGAGTTTAATGACAACTCCAATCCCAATCTGGCACAAATATGTACATCAGGGTCAAATCTGATTCAAAGTCAAATGCCAACAGGCGCCTAGACTATTCCTGCTTATAGCTTTCCTTGGTTTCAGTCCTGTATGAGGGACAGTATTAGGGATGTGAAGTACCCCACTCAGTCCTGTACGAGGGACAGTATGAGGGGTGTGAAGTACCCCACTCAACGGGATGGACTCTCAATGGAGACTCCAGAGGTTTCAATCTCAGCAGGTTCATTTTTCCGTTTACCCAACAATCAAGGTGACCACAGACCCGCTGTATGCAAATCCAGCCGTGGCAGATATTAAAAGCAGCTCTATCCAGCTGGAGTGGGCGTGGAGGGGGGCGCTCTCTTCCTGGAGAAGTGGGAGCCTTGAAGCACACAGCCTCTTCACCCCCAAAACCTGTCTGACACAGAGCCATGTTCAAGCGTCGTCCTTCTTCCCGAATGCCCATGACATCGACCTTATGTCAACAAGTATAAATATGCCCGCCGAGCATTACACTAAAAGACTGTTATTTTCAAAGGCAGCTCTCATCACCATATGAGGAGGTGGCTGAGAACATGCCTGCACTCTCTCAGAATCAAATATGCGATACGGGGCACTGCTTGGCATGGCTAGCCCGCCGGCTGGCTACAAACACACACTCCAGTCAGCGTCCTGACGAAACACACACACACACACTCATACACACAGACACACAAACACACACTCATACACACAAACACACACACACACACACACACACACACACACACACACAGTCTCATACACACAGACACACACTCACTCATACACACAAACACATATACACACAAACACACACGGTTTGGTATCCCCGTGTTTTGATTAGTCATTCAATGACAGCATTGTGTTATTTTCCCTCCTCTCGCAGGTCCTGTTGAATGTGAACATTACAGCACTGGAAAATGAGATTGAGATGCATAAGGCCATTGAGGCAAACCTCACAGCACAGAACTCCCTGCAGAAAGGTAGGAAAATCTCAGTCAGACTGCCTTGCTGCCTGCTCATTGGCTACTCGGAGAGGAGGACTTGCTCACTGCTGGTATTCTTAGATGCTTTCCCCCATGTAACCATAGAAACCCTAGTGCAGAAAAAACAAATACAACAGGATTCATTTAAAAATGAGTTTACACTATGGATGGGGCTTGTAAACACAATGTAACACTGTCAGTGTTAGGGGTTATGCAACTTTTAGCTTGCCGGTTTGTTCAAACTCAAGTTTAGCTCGCTGCTAATATACCTTCTGTGGGAGAATCTACTCTGGCTGTTCTTTTCTCAGTCTAATGTTAATCTAATATTAAAAAATAAGCTTGCCTAGAAAAAGTCATGCCTCAAATGAATTTAAGCCATGGTGCATCTCTCATCTGTGAATCTCTGTTCTTATATTCAAAATTTCACATTAAGATTTAAATGTAACATTGAAGACATAAACCACATTGCCCTTCAAATTCAGTGTGAGGTCTATTTCGCCAGTGCAGATAATAAGACCACATGCCCTTAATAATTGACAGCCTCTAAAAGTCTCTTCTCACTCTGTCTACAAGCTTTGCATTCAGCTGACAAGTGACTCGTAACTGGGCATAATGCCCAATCCATCCATGATTCCTATAACAGTAATGTGTTCCAGTGATGGGGTTTAAGCATTAGTAGGGATCAGATTTGATCAGGCTTAAATGTGATTGAGTTCCCTTATTAGTGTTCAAGCATAGAATTGAGTTGAGATTAAGGTTAAACAGAGTAAGGTTTAAGACTTTAATGTGATGGGGTTCAGGAAACAGAGTAAGGTTTAAGACTTTAATGTGATGGGGTTCAGGAAACAGAGTAAGGTTTAAGACTTAAATGTGATGGGGTTCAGGCATCAGTGTGGATCAGACCATCACAATAAACCCTTCCTCTTCTCACGTCAAACCCTAAACCCCAATATCTAAATCCCTTGACATTAAACCATTAAAGCCAGCTCCTCATCACATTAGCTTACTCCCACACCTGCAGGTTTGTGTAGATCCCAAGCGCTGATGAGGAGGGGAGATTTTCCCTTCACATCCCTCCCCGCTGAACGGTTACAGGAAGTGGAAAGCTTCTGAACCGAGCCGATAGGAAAATCACATGGGCTAAAGCCTGAGGTGTGACACCCACTGGTGTCACAACCCCAGGCGGTGTTTCAACAGCCACCTCTGAGACCAGCAAGCACATAGAAAATGCATGTTAGCTGGTAGGCTGCTGGGGATGTTGGTTTGGAATGTAAGCTTGCTAGCTGAGCATGTAGCCTGGGAGCGCTAGTTAGAAGTTTTGGCTATGGATGTTGGATGATAGCTGTGAAAGGCTAGCTAGGGATTTTTTGGCTATTAATCTTATCCTGGGGTATGATCTGGGCTGGGGCTATCCTGTGCGAAGAGCCTCCACAGAGCTATATGCTGTGGTTAATGGCTTGAGAAAACTACTCCATGATGATGGAAGTGATGTTGACGTGACTCAGCCTGAACAACAGCCAGCCAACTCCCAAAATAGTCCCTTCACGTCACGGAGCCTCGTGTGGAGCTCAGATTGATAAGGAATCCCAGACATTGCCTTATAAGCAGAAGCCTTTATTTAAATCCTCATACATTCCTCTGACAAAGCTACAAAAAAACACTCAAAAATGTAATTGTTGCTGCGGCAACCCAAAACAATGACAAGTGAGAAGCATTTGAAGATGATAGTCATTATAGTAACTCTCATGGGAGTTAATTACTCTTTATTTTAAATGCTCAAAGTTGACTTATCTTTCCATCTACCCTAAGTTTATTGCCAAAGGAAGAGCCATCGGGATTTACATGAGCTATGGTGGCTTTTAGTTTACAAAGCCGGCTTTGTTATGGTCAGTAGGCTACAGATGATCTGATCTAATCCACAGTTGCCTTATCAAATTACAAAAGATTTGTTTTATGGTAGGGTCTGTATTTATCCATCAAACCGTTATCATCCATACCTCTTCCAGTTAGAATACATATTCATGATATGATGTGTATTTCTGTTATCATTCCAGCTCAGGATATGATTTGCACCATGATTTGTTGTTGATGTTATGATTTGTGTTGATGTTATGAACTGCACTGATTTCTGATGTCTGTTTGATTCTCTTGCGGAGCCAGTGTGTGTGCCAATGTAATGATCTGTGCTGATGTTCTGATCTGCACTGATGGTATACGACCTGTGCTGATATGATTCTGTGCTCTGGTCCAGATGACATAAACTGTCTACAGAGTAACCTGACCATGAAGCTGCATGAGCTGGACGCTTGTGAGGCGCTGAGAAACGCTGCCGTCAGCCTGCAGACTGCAGCCGAGAAGCAGACTGCCGCCTGCCAGGCCAGCAAGCATTACGTACAGACACAGCTGTGAGTACTGACCAGCTAAATCACCACGACCATCAACAAGCACTTCCGCTTGTTACATGATTGACCAGACCTGACCAAACAACCCGTTACATCACCGACTAGATACAACTGAATACAGTTGTTACATCTTGATTTGACATGACCAAATACACTGCCACATCAGTGACCATTGCAACCTGCGTTTAAGATAACATTCATTTCAAGCATTGTAGCGTCCCTGCACAGAAGCCATAACTCGTTTGAATAAGTCAGCGGAGAAAAGTGAAGGCAACAAAGTGAAGGCAATCAGCCTCCAGTTTCTCTGATGGTTTAATGATAGACATTTCTCATGTGGTTAACAGTCGTTCTTAGCTGACGTCATTCTTTGTCTCTCATGTGGTCTGTTGTCGTTCATAGATGACGCCACTCGTTGTCTCTCACGTACTTTACTGTTGTTCATATTGTCATTCAGGGCTGTTATGTTCTTTAGTGGTCCTTGTGTGATTTCCTGTAATTTGCAGTAGTTATAATTCGACGTTCCTCATGTGTTCTGTTGTCTGTGTTTGCAGTGTGAAGTGTCAGTCGGAGGTCCAGAAGGAGGAGGCTAATCAGCAGGAGCAGCTCCCCGGCTCTGGTGCGGCTCCTCTGGGCCCGTACAGCGGACCCCTGGGCTGGGCCCTGCTCTCCGCCCTCCTCCTGGCTCTGATATCATGTGAGTCTGCGGCTGCCACACACAACCACACCACACCACACCACCACAGAACACCACAGTGTGTGTGTGTGTGTGTGTGTGTGTGTGTGTGTTTGTGGGCATGATTGCCAGCTTTAGGGATGTGTGTGTGTGTGTCTGTGTGTGTGTGTTTGTGTGTCTGTATTTGTGTTTGTGTGTGTGTGTGTGTGTGTGTGTGTGTGTGTGTGTGTGTGTGGGCATGACTGCCAGCGTTAGGGAAGAAGTGTGTCTGTGTGTGTGGGCATGACTGCCAGCGTTAGTGATGTGTGTGTGTTTGTGTGTGTGGGCATGACTGCCAGCGTCAGGGATGTGCGTGCGTGTGTGTGTGTGTGTGCTAAAGCTAACGCAGGCTCATGTGTTACAGGAGTGTGAAGCGCGCCATGGTGTTGGTGATTGGGTACATAGCCGAGTGCAACACTGTTGTCCAGGAAGTGGAAGAGGAAGAGGACCCCAGACTGGTGCAGGATGAACGCATCACCTGCACCAGACGCACTGCTGTAAATTATAAACATAGGGGTGGGAGGAATATCAGAGGAGCTGTGTTGGCGCTATCTTCTCTGGTGTACACTGTTTAGATTTATCTTTATCATTCAGTGGAACGCTGGGGATGGTTCCACAGTTCTTACATTTGGGGTTTTTCTGAAGTCAATAAGAGCGGTTTTACTGTAAGTAACAATAAGGAAAACAAGCGTTTCAGGATTATAACTAAGAAGCATTAAATACATGAAAAGCTGATAATGTGTGGTAATTGCTATGACGCAGAATTGTGTTTATATTTTTCCCCAGTATTTATTTGTGTGTTTGAATCAAATGCAGTATATTTACTTATAGTATATACTTATCATTTGGCTCCCTTGGCAATATGACAAAATTGCGCACATTTCCCAGCAATTAATGAATGCAATGAAAAAGAGAAGACATAATCACTAAGCTTATGTTTTATACTGGGTTTTTGTTAAAAAATGTAAAAGTTTTTTTGTTTTTTTTCAGCTTCTACTGAGGTTGTGTTTTAATAAAGATTTCTAAGAGTTGTAAATCCTTGTCTTCTGTTTCTTGAAGAACTGTTTATATTTAATATCTTTTCCTGGTATGTATGTGGTTCTGTACACTCAACGAACAACAGATCATTGGACCATCTCCAGCAGAACATCTGGGTGTGCTGTGACCTTTTGCACAAGTATGAGTGCTAAATGATTCCATATGAGTCTCTGGAATGGGAGATTAAGCAATGGCTGTGAGGAAATTGTCCCTAAATCAATTTTAATTTAATTTAGTCTTATTATATTTGTATTATACATATTACACTGCGCTTGGGTACTCAGCGATAAGTATGCAGGCTCATGCCACATGAGATCCCTCCTCTCTGAAACACGAGGGTGTTTCTCACATTTCATATTTCTTCAGGCCTTAGCTGAGGCTACTGTTTTCATATACCTACTGCCATTCTATGCCCCTTCAAAAAAAAAAAAAAAAAAAACTGTTGGAGGAAGAGAGAGAGAGAGAGAGAGAGAGAGTGGAAGAAGAGAGAGAGAGGGGGTGGAGAGAGAGTGGTGGAAGCAGAGAGTGAGAGATGGAAGGAGAGATTATATTTCTTCAGGCCTTAGCTGAGGCTACTGTTTTCACATACCTACTGCCATTCTATGACCCTTCAAAAAACCCAAAATAAATGCATCAGCTTCTCAAGTTGAACAAAAATACAGATAGACATGCAAACAAATGTCTCAGAACTTCAGAAACAGTTCAATATTTGGGGATTTCTCAAGTGCAGAAATGTTGGAGAGCAAAATGTTTACCACGCTCCCAGCCAGCTGTGCAGGCAGTAGAAGGAGTTGCATGAGCACTCCAAAGGTAGATGGGTACAAACGCAGGCTCACAACCAGGTTTCCACGTGATTGAACTACATTAGTTATTCCTTAAAACAGGCTCTTCATCTAGATCTGTGTGCTTAAGCACACACTTGGAAACAGTATGGAATCTCTGCAGTTTGTTAATGTTGAAGACGAATTAGACGCCATTGGGGAGCCTTTATGAAGACCCTGTGGCTGTAACTAACTGTGATAAATTACTGAATGGCCTATAAACAGTCAGGATTGTAATCCCTTTGATTCAGATGACGGTTATACTAACCAAGACATTAAATAATAATTGTTTGTAAAAAAATAAGAAAATAAACTAAAACTTCATCTAGAAGGGGTAAGGGACAAGAAATAAAGACAACCTACTGTGTGTGTGTGTGTGTGTGTGTGTGTGTGTGTGTGTGTGTCTGAGTGTGTGTGTGCGCGTGCGTGTATGAATTTTGATTTGTGTGTGACATATTGTTCCATAAAGTTAAGAAAAGCAACTGCAACCGGAGGAGGTTCCAGCGGAACCCTGTGAGGCGCTTCCTGATATAAAACGAAATAACTATGAAGCCTGAATCACCACCAAGCATGATGGATGGAGAACAGACTCAGTGGTGAACTTTAATAGAGGCCGTCGTTCTCAAGAGAAAACCTCTGGGAGTGGAGGCCTGAGCATGTCAGGCTGTTTGTGCATGTCCATTTCTGAAAACGTTTAGAGGAAAACATGAAGGATTTAAAGAACAGATAAATGGTTGGGAAAGATGAGAAAATGAAAAAGAATGGGAACGATCCAGTCTTTTAAAAGATATAAGTGCTGCAAAGTGCCTAATGGCACTGATTTGGCCAAGCCTCGAACTCTATGTCCCTCTCAGGAAGCTAGCGAAAGGCTGCGGAGTGAACAGGGTGAACATAACCCCAGATAAACCAGACAACCTCATCTGACGTGTGTAACAGCTCACTGCAAATCAACAGGAAGGCATGCGCTCTGGTTGCCAAGGTGACTCTGATAGCACCGTCCAAAGGATTTCTGATAAACCGAGAAATGCCGGAGCTGTGCCAGGTGAAAGCCGTCTCCCGCCCCATACCAGTCGGCTGATCCCCTGGTGTTTACAGCAGGATCCAAGTCTGCACCTGTACTGTGAAGCGTTTGAGCTACATCTGTTTCATGTGACACTTTTTTCATCAACCGTCTGTTTTGGGGTCAGGAATGTAAATAGGGTTTAAAAATAAATGGGAGTTTAGTCAAAATAATTCTGTTTGGAATAAACATATGGCATAGAGTATAGGACTTCTATGTAACATCTATTTGAAGAAAATGGTCCCACTTTAAATTGTCCTTAATATTGAGTACTTACATGAGAAATGTGCACTTTTCATGTAGATACACATTACCTCAAGTTATTAAGCCTAACCCTGGCCTTACGTATAGCATGTGACAATGTGTACTAATATAAACAGTACATAGTATTTGTTTTACTTCATTAAGCTTTGAGAACATTTTACCCAAGGGCGTTTGATATGAAGTATGCCCAAGAGAATAATGTGCCGCACTGTTGTGCCGGCAGGTAAACTTCAAAGCGGTTGTCTTTGAGGAAGCTGTAGAAACCACAGGAAATGGCTGATGGGGACAGGTCAAGCACAGCAGAGCACAGTATAAGCACATCTTACACAATACATATGTTGAACGTGTGCTGACATGACAGCCACATTTTCATACAAAACACGGCTGTCATAAATGTCCTCTTAAAAGTTCCTTTTACCAATTACATTTCTTAATACAGTACTCTTATGACATTAATTTAAATAACAATGACAGGAACTGGATACTGAATTTAGTCCTTGACATGAAATGGCCTATTTCAATTATTTCTGTATAATTTTCTTTTTTGTGCACTTAATGTCTGAGTCTTCAACATTTATCCAGACTTATTAAACTGCGAAGGTAGCTAGAGGTAAAAATGCCAGAATGTAGGTTGAAGGTTATCTGTGGTTACATCACATGGGCAGGAGTAGTTGCAATCAGCCTTACCCAGGCAGGCTGTAATCAAAACAATGTGTCTGGCCTTTCCTGTTGATCATGAATACATGCATCACTTAAGTTTAGATTTTTGGAACAAAAACCCTTGTTTAATCTGAGTTTAAACTTTCCAGTGACTTGACATATGGATACAAAAAAATGCATGCTTTCTCTGTCCCCAAAGTCACTTTGAATAAAAACCTCCTCATAAAACATGCAAATAAAAATAAACATAGGCCATCAGATTGCTTCAGTGATATTGTGTTGATAGTTTTCTCTGCTTTGGTAAAGGCAATAAGAGTTACACATATATGTATAGCTGGTCTCTCAGTAGCATGTGGGACACAACTTTAATGTACAACTTTGATGAACTCCATCTCTTTGACTGCCTGCAGTTGACCCAGTAATAGTCAGGCTGCTCTGTACTTGACTGCCTCCGTGACCTTCACTCCATTCCCAAACAGGGAGCCACATCACCAGGAAACTATTCAAGCAAACCCCAGATAGGAATGCCCAGTTCAGCTTCTTTTTTTTAAATTTTAGGTTAAAGGGAAGTTTGGCAGTAACTGTACAGTTGGGCGTTGACTTTGGGCCGGTTCATGAAGTACCGTATATGCCCAACAGGAGGTGCTAGAGGCCAGTAGAGCCGACCTCCTGACATGTTGTCCCCCCTTGATGGCCTGCCCTCTGATGGGGTGATAACTCCGGGATAATTACACCCATTTCCCTTTTAACATTTGCATGTTTGGGCACTTTTGATTCTGCGCTTGACTCTGTGTCATATGATAAACAAATCAAATGGAAGGAAATGGTTCCTTGTTCTTCTATTTTTGTCTTTCCTGTTTTCTCTCAACAGTAATTCTTTTAGTCATTGAGTGAGGACCTGTATGAATCTCTCAGTTTTATGGAGTTACAGGCATGCGCTTTAGTCTTGCAGAGTCATTGGAGAAAATGATTGCTGATTCAAGCTGCAACAATCCTGACAGACCAGCATTTGAAAACAAACGCTGTTTCAAGCCACTATCCATGTTGCTGGTTACTTCTTTCACATAACCAGTGTTGTTCATCCCAACGTCATGTTCCTCTGTTCAACTCCTGAGCGCAGGTCACCAACTGAGTCCCCAGAAGAAGTTGCACAGAGTTGCGCAGAGAGAGTAAAGATGCCAAACAGGCATTCCAGAAGTTTGCCACAAACACGCTAATAATGTGCTGACAGCACGCTGTCACCGAAACGGCACTCGAGTGGAGGTTTAGTGTGAGTGTGTATACACACTCAGCACATTGAGTTCTCACAAACAGAAACAAATATTTACCATTTTACTCCTCCTATTTACTTAGCTTAGGTGGCACTTGACTGGCCAGACTAATGGAGTGGGTTGTGTAAAGGGTTTCAGGTACAAATGTAGTCTTTTGGAGTATGGGTACTTTCCATGTTACATAATGTTATTTATGTTGTGTAAGTGGTTATTTTACTGATACATGGGCGTCTTTCTGGTTTGAAAAGTGCCGGGGGCATACAGTAGATGGGACTTTACATGACCCTACCTGCCACTGGCCTTTTGTATTTTTACCTACTTATGACTGTAATATTGAATATTGAATGTGTGTATTGCTGGTGCTGGAACATGGACATCTAAACAGATAGGAGTAACAGTTAGATAAAATGGCTGTGACATGACAAACTGGTTACAAGGCTGCCACCAGGCAGAGAGGCCTTTTCTGAGAAACCACGAGACAGAGTCTGTAAGCCTACTCTAAGGTGCTTCTGAAAGGCCACGAGAGGACACGAGATGGAGTCTCCAGGCCTTCTCTGAAAGGTTACCAAATTTCTCCGAAAAGCACGTCTCGCTACCTAAAAAGGCGAGACACCTGTTATCACAGGAAACAGCCAGCAGTATGCAAACTGTGCAACATGCAAACTGATCAAATCAGATAGAACAAAGCGTCCCGATGTGGTCAATTCTGATTTGGTAAACAAGGGCAGGGGTACAAGGAAGAAGAGATGCGATTAGATCTATTAAAAGAGTTTGAGGGGCTTTGTCCTCAAGTCTGCCTAATCGCTCTAGCCTTAAGCTTAGAGTTTTTGAGATGCTCCATGGACCAGCTCAGCAGCAGTTAACTACTCTGAAATAAACCGTTCAGTATTTTCACACCTGTTTGCCTTGAGAAGTTTCGTGAGAAGCTCTGAGAATTTTCCACGACAGGCCCTACCTGCCGACCTATTATGTCCACAACATTTGAGTTACTGAGTGGTCAGCTCCCACTTTCCGGCGAGAGTAACGTTTTTTGGGGGTTTGCTCAGCCCCGACGACCCTCATGGCCGAGAATGGCTCTCAAGGCCCGGTTTACCACTGCTCCGGTCCTGGCTGTCCCTGATCCATCCGCTCAATTCATGTTGGAGGTTCCGCAGACACTGGGGTGGGAGCTGTAATGTCTCAGAGGTCCACTAAGGACAATAAGATACATACCAGTGCATTTCTTTTCACATGGTCTTAACCAGGCAGAACGTAACTATGGCATTGGAGGTCGACAGCTACTAGCCATAAAGCTTAACTTGGAAGAATGGAGACATTAGCTGGAGGGAACTGGGATTCCTTTCATCGGATATTCCTTTATGGACAGACCAAAAGAATCCCAAGTATCTGAAGCATATCTTGGCGAAGTGTCTTAACTCTCGTCAGGCAAGGTGGTGTCTTTTTTCCCTCAGATCAATTGTGTGCTATATTACAGACAGTTTATGTTGGACCCTCTTCAGGACTCTTCCAAAACCATCCCTCTCTCCCAATGATTTGTGGCAGCTGCTTGTCTGGATGTGTCGAATGCCGTTCAAAAGGCTCTGACCTGGGACCCTGACCCAGGTAATAGGCCTCCTGACAGCCTTTTTGTGCCTCTCTGTGTACAACCACAGGTGCTCAAGTGGAGATGGAGTTGTGGAGGTGCTCTGTTTTAGCCTGCCATCCGGTGGTTGTGCCGACCCTAAAGCAGCGTTTCTGGTGGTCCACGATGCAGCAGGATGTCAGCACCTTTGTGGCGGCCTGTGATACTTCCATCAGGAATAAGACAAACAACCAACCTGCGACTGGCCTTCTCAGACCTCTACCTGTACCTCACCATCCCTTGCCTCGTATTGCAATTGAGTTCGTTACCGGTCTTCCTGCCTCGAATGGTGACACTTACATCCGAACCATTGCAGACCAGCTCATTTTGTACCTCTCCCTAATATCCCGTCTGCTAAGGAGACTGCTGAACTCTTGATTCATCACTTTTTCAGAATTCATGGTTTGCCAGTGGATATTGTGTCTGAGAGGGGCCAGCAGTTTCTACGGTTCTTGAGAGATTTTTGCAAGCTCACTGGCACCACACCCGGTCTGTCCTCAGGATTCCACCCTCAGACCAACGGCCAGATTGAACGCACTAACCAGAAGCTCAAAGTAGCTCTGTGTTGTATTACTTCCAGGAATGCCACCTCCTGGAGCCAGACCCTTCCTGGGAAGAATATGCTCACCACAGTCTTCCTTCAAAACCGGATTATTTCCTTTTTGAATGTTGTCTTGGTTATCGGTCACCCGTTTCCTGCACAGGAAGAAGAGGTTGCAGTTCCCTGTGCACAAGCAATTATTCAGCACTGTAGTATGGTGTGGGTGCAGGCTAGGCACCACCTGTTGTGGTCTAATCAGATGTATATGAGGAAGGCTAATTGGTGCCATACCCCAGTTCCAGTTAATCATCCAGGTCAGCGAGAATATCACAGCCAGTTTATTCTATTAAATAAAAATTTGTATTTCTATGTAAAGTTTTTTTTTAAATTTGAAACGGAGCTGGGCCAGTGCTGGCCCACATCTGCCGAAGATCTGTTATGCAGATATGTGCCACTTTTGGGCCAATGTACGTTTGGACTAAGAAACTGGACCAAGGATCCGTTTGGCCCAAGGGTAGTCAGCGAGCCAAAAGCCCCTAGCCGCAAGGCCTGGCGAAGTCAAGAGGAGGCATGATCAAGCCCCAGAAGTGGCGATGGAAACGCAACTGGCACAAACTAGCGCGCCTGCATTTGGCCAGATAGTGGAAATGCGTTTTATAATCCCACAAGCAACGTGATGTAGTACGTTTTTTCTACTTTAGCATATTGGTATCTTTAGTTTTACGAGACCGACTGTTAACTAGATTTTAACTCACCAAACGGTCTGCCTAGGTTTTCTACTGGCGTTGTTTTGCTTATTTTTTTGAGAAACTCCATCCATTTTTTCAATGAGGATATTTTCTTTGGAACCAGAAGTGTTAAAATCTTAACACTAAACACTTCAACCTTCCAGTCGACTTGCACGCTTTATTGTCCTACAATTACCTACAACTCCCATAATCCACCGCTTTCAGGCTGCTGACGTATATATTCCTCGACGTTGCTAACCCACGTTCCAAAATAATCACCGCGCGCTTTGTTAAAGCAAGATGTCGGCGCCCATGGAGGTAGTGGTTTCTGCCGATTCAAGTGGACAGTTATGGAATTGTGCAGTTTTTGATCTTCATTCAGGGACAAATCTTCTGTCCTATCGAGGTGGGAACAGTTCGTCAAGGTCCCTTACTGTTCTTAATGGAGAATACATTCTTGGAGCACAACTGGGAAAGAACTTCATCAACGTATGGGAAGTACAGAGGAAGGTATGGTAACGTCACCCCAGATTTAGCCGATGCTTCTTCAGAAACATGTGTTCTCACCGTTAGATGTATACTGACCTCACTGCTTTCTCAGAACATCGTTGCACTTAAACCTCCGTTAGTTTGAGTTAATGTCCTTAGATCACTCGGATAATAACCATAGCATGTGCCGAGTCGTAAAAGTATTGTCAGTATCATGATTGAAAAACGTGAGTTAAAGTTAACTTACCTGCTGCCTGTTTTGTTCGAATGTCCCTGAGGTTTGTGTTTATTAACATTATCAGATTGTCAAGTGTGTGAGTAATGTGTTTGTTGTACTGTTGTGACAAAGTGAAATGAAGTTGGCTTTGCAATGATGCTTCAGGTCCATGTGCCGGCGTTTAGAATAGTATTAGCAGTGACCCCATTATATCCGGGATGAGAATCAGACTAGACTGACTCTTACACTTGCGTGCAATGCTTTCAATTAAGCTATTCAATTAGTTACCTTATCAGTATATGTGCGTTGTTTCTTTTGTTTACCAGGACCAGCTCCAGCAGAAGATAGTGTGCCCAGGCATTGTGACCTGTCTCACCGCCTCACCTGACGGCCTCTACCTGCTAGCGGGCATCGCTGATGCTATTTACCTATGGGAGGTGAGAGGTCATGTAACACCTGATATCATGGATCATGTCACAGATCAAAGTTGATATCACCACAGAGGCCAACACATAGTATCCAACCAGATATAGATGGAATCAGGCATACATCTAAATTGCTAAGCTATTTAAATGATCCAAGAACTGATTTATACTTTAATAGAGATGTTAATCTAATGCATGTATCTATAACAAAACAATAACTCCACAATACTTTTACTGTACCAGTGCCTCTGGTAAGGACTCCTAACTGGAGTCCACTGCTGGTTGCCCTGGTAACACAACTTGGGTTTCATTCTGCATTTCCTCCTGTCTCTGCAGGTGTCCACGGGCAACCTGTTGGCCATCCTGAGCCGCCACTACCAGGACCTGACATGCCTTTGCTTCACAGATGACAGCAGTCACTTCATCTCTGGAGGGAAGGACAACATCGTGCTCATCTGGAGTCTGGTCAGGTAGGGGCAACACTTGAAGTCATCTGACCACTGTGACACAGAGGGGCTGATCCCATCACTGATATTTACAGTCATTATGAGAAGAGTTGACAGAATAAATCACTTTTTTGACAGAATTAATCACACACAATCTCTCCTCTTTCATGAGCTGTTCTCTTGGGACCCCTTTGCATGACTGTGACCGAGAGATGCCTCTAAACATCAGTTGTTGAGACATTCAGTGATTTTTAGTAAGTGGCAGGAATTCCAACGGTCATCTTTGGGCAGTATATTTGCAGATTAGGCAAACCACACTTGTGTCCCATTGGCAGAAGAAATAGGGAAGCATTAAAAACAGAAAAGGGTTTTGTTCATCATGACATTCAGGTATAGAGTTTAGGATTCATTTATGATTAACGCTAGACACTACTGGAGGTGTTGTGGGCCTAATTCAACGAAACACTGATGAAGAAAGGTGCCCACTTCACAACCCCAGTGAAAAGCTCACAAAGGTGCTGCTGTTGTTGTTGTTGTTATTATTAAGTATTGTATGATGGTTGTTGTGTGCCCTGTTGTGTTATAATGCTTAGGTTAGGTGGTTGGGTATGAGTACAGCTAAAGACTTTGGGCAGCAATAAGTCAAGGTGTGAATGTAGGCAGAAGTGGTGAAGCCCAACCACACACACACACATACACACACAGCATTAGTTCCTGGAGGGATGGGAGTCACTGTGGTATGTCTGTCTGGCAGGTAATCCATAGCAGCTGCGGAGAACTACATGGACACACTCCATATTGACATGGAAGTGTCTAAAACGTGTCTTGTGCGATGTATGTATGAGCTATGATCATGTATGTTTTTTGGAGCATATTAAGAGTCATGTGACCCAGACTAGTGGACCAGCTCCTGGTGTAATAGAAAGAGCAGTGTTTCCACTGCCCTCCTCTGCCCCCCAATCTTGTGCCTCCCTACCCCTGCGGCAGGGCGCCATGTTGAGCTTGAAAGGAGTGAGTGAGACGGGGACACAGTCCTCTGTGTGCTCTGAGCCGTCTGAGCCCACACTGTGTCTGAGTGGCTCTCTGATCCACACA